>NW_008333884.1:3991822-4017844 GCF_000622305.1 Nannospalax galili | reverse complement strand
TCTCCCGCCCCCCCCCCCCCGGTAGGGTTTTTAAGATGAGTGTATATAAAATAAACCATAAAGTAGACCAAGCATCTGTATTATTAACATATCTACATAGATTAAACTGCCTGGCAAGTAATACTAGCATCAGTAAATATAAGGGTTTTTTTGAGACTGAGAATTCTGGGATTAAGTCCCCAATATTTGAGGGAGGACTTCCTTAGTTTTTTGAATAAGATCTCATGTAGCCCACGGTGGCCTTGAACTCTTGATCCCTGTAACTCTGTCTCCCCCCAGTGCTGGTGTGTATTACCACACACAGAGCTTTACTTTTAAAAGATTCATTGACCCAGAAAGGAGTCTAAATAACATAAGTTTGTTTTAATATGTTTTGTACTCTTTTGGGGAGAGAGAGGATTTAGTGCCTTTTTTTTTTTTTTTTTTTTTTGAGACAGGGTCTCCCTGTAGCCCCAGCTGGCCTGGATTCTCTATGGAGACCAGGCTGGCCTCGAACTCACAGAGATCTGCCTGCCTCTGCCTCCCAAATGCTGGGATTAAAGGTGTGCACCACCATGCCCGGCCCAGTGTTTTGCATTTTTAAACTTACAAATAGGAATGCTGGTTGTTTTTTTTTTTTTTTTCTTCATAGTGTTTTCAAATAGAGACTTAGATCATTAAAAAAATGACTGATGTGCAACATTGTCTGGCTCAGTCTTTTGCTTCCCTTATTTATTAAAAGAGGTATAAGCTAGGTCTAGTGGTGAACACTTGTAACCCCAGCACTTGGGAGGCAGGAGGATCAAGACCAGGCTGGGTATGGTGACACACACCTTAAATCCCAGCACTTGGGAAGTACAGGCAGGTGAATCACTGAGTTCAAGGCCAGCCTGGTGGTCTACATAGTGAGTTCCAGGCTAATTGGGGCTGCAGGGAGACCCTGTCTCAAAAAGACCAAAAGAAAAGTTCAAGACCTGCCTGGGTTACCTGAGTGAGTTTGAGACCAGCTTTGGCTACAAGAGATCCTGTCTGGAAAATAAAACAAAACAAAAAACAGTAAAAAAGTCCTACCATGCTCAGCTTAATAATCAAGTTGGAAAAAATATCTTCTATGTAGACTCTTAGAATATATTTCCATCCAATGGAATAGCATAGCATATAGTCTATACAATAGGTGTTACAGATTATAAAACATATTAATTGTGCTGAGCCTTATGTCTAAGGCTTATAATCCCAGCACTTAGGAGGCCAAGACAAGGAAGATCAGGAGTTCAAGGATACCCTCAATTACATAGCCAATTATTTAGGCCAGCCTGGGCTATAGGAGGCCTTGTCTCAAAAACAAAAACAATCACTCACCATGAGAATTGTCTTTCAAACCAAATCCAAATATTTGTGGGGTTATATTGTGCATAGACAGGGGCTAAAGGGTTAGAGTGCAGTTAGCATGCACAAGGCCCTCAATTCAATCCTTATTCCCCCAAACACACACACACACACCTTGAGTTTTAGTAGTCAAAGTTTTAAAATTAAACTTTGATTACATATATTTATTTAGTGTATGCATGTGTGTGTTTGTGTTTTTTTGGGTGTGCATGCCACAGCACATGTGTGGAGGTCAGAGGACAACTTGTGGGAATCCATTCTTTCTACCCTGTGGGTTCTGAGGCTCAAATTCAGGTTACCAGGCTTGGCAGCAAGTGCCTTTACCTGTTGGGTCATTTTATTAGCTCCTCAAAGTGGTTTTGTTTGTTTGGTTGTTTGGTTGTTGTTGTTTTTTTTGTCTTTTTGAGACAGGGTCTCCCTATAGCCCCAGCTGTCCTGGAACTCACTATGTAGACCAGTCTGGCCTTGAACTCACAGAGATCCATCTGCCTCCGCCTCCCGAGTACTGGAACTAAAGGCATATGCCACCAAGCCCAGCTTCAAAGTGTTTATTTTAATGATAAAAAGGATTTTAAGGCTTTTGCAAAGTAAAGCAAATACTCTTGTAAAGGGAGAAGACAGGCTTTTTTTTTTCAATTTTTACTTAATATTATCGTGTATATGAGTGTGTGTGTGTGCGCGTGCGTGCACGCGCGTGTGCCATGGCTCGAATGTGAAGGTCAGAGGACAGCTTTTGGGAGTTGGTTCTTTCCACTGTTAGATCCTGGGATTGAGTTCAGGTTATCTGGCTTACATGGCAAGTGCTTTTACTGACTGAACCATTTCAAGACAAGAGTGCCCCCAGGATAGGGCAATCTGGAGGAGAATACCGCCCCCCCCGCCCCGCGCTTTTTTTCTTTAAAGATGACAGCTGTATGAGCATATTTGCCCTTGGCTGTCTGACCTATTTTTTTAAATTTTACTTTGTTTTATTGTTGAGAGAGAGAGAGAGAGAGAGAGAGAGAGAGAGAGAAAGAGAGAGACCCCCAAATGAGAAGGTCAGAGGACAGCTTTTGGGAGTTGGTTCTTTTTTTAATATTTTGTTATTTTTATGTGTGTTCATATATTGCCTGTATATATGTAAGTGCCCTGTGTCGTGTACTACCTGAGGAGGTCAGAAGAGGGAGTTGGATTCCCTTGGAATTGGAGTTAAGGATGGTTGTTAGCCACCATGTGGGTACTGGTAATTGAACCTGGGTCCTCTACAAAAGTAGCCAGCACTCTTAACTGCTGAGCCCTCTTTCCAGCCCCGGGGAGTCTGTTCTTTTACCGTGGGTTCAGGGGATTGAACTAATCATCATCAGACTTCTGAGAGAAGTAAGCACTTTTACCCACTGAACCATCTAGCTATGTTTTCATTAATTTTTACAGGAAAGGGAACACCACACATGTTCTTCATGCATAGGAGTGTCAGACTACAGTATGTCATATGTAGAAGGGACCTGTCACAGGTGTAGAAGGGAGGTTGGCTTTCTTGTATCAATGGCCTAGCTGCTTGTAGCAGCAGATTTGCTTCCCTGACAGATTAGATCATAGTTCAGAAAATGCTCTTTTTCTTTATTTTCTTTTATGAGACAGGGTCTTGCTATGTAGCTCAATCTGGCTTTGAACTCACTTTTCTTCCTGCCTCAGACTCCTGGATTATTTGTTTATTTTAGCAGTGCTAGGGATCAAACCTAGGGCCTCTTTGCATGCTGGGCAAGTGCTCTATCTCTGAGCTGTACTCCTTCATTTGATTTTCTTGAGGCAGGCTCTTTAACTCAGAGAGATGGATGAAAGAAGAATCATTAAACTTGGAAAATGATGGACAGGCCTTATCAGACAGAGTATTAGTTAGACCCAGGATGGTTTGGAGTGTCATTCTTTTGATCAGCTCTTAAGTTCTTTTATGGTCTTTTTGAGACAGGATCTCCCTGTAGCCCCAGCTGGCCTGGAACTCACTGTATAGACCAGGAACTCATAGAGATCCACCTGCCTCTGCCTCCTGAGTGCTGGGACTAAAGGCATACACCACCAAGCCCAGCAACTCTTAAGTTCTTTCAAGAAAAGGAGATGAGCCGGGCATGGTGGCGCATGCCTTTAATCCCAGCACTCAGGAGACAGAGGCAGGCGGATCTCTGTGGGTTCGAGGCCAGCCTGGTCTACATAGCGAGTTCCAGGTCAGCTGGGGCTACAGGGAGACCCTGTCTCAAAAAGACCAAAAAAAAAGAAATGGAGATGATGTGGAAAGAAGAGTTATTTCCAAGTCAGTCATCCTGAGTAGCATTCTAAAGGTACCACTTAGCAACTGTGAAGTTTTAGGTAATTTTCTTAGTTTTGCAGAGACTGAGTCTCCTCACCTAAAAAAGGGGTAAAAGGATGTAGTTTTGCATGGCTGTCATAAAAGATAGTGATAATGCATTTATATGATTGGAATAATAGAATTAAAGGTAAACAATCGTATTGTTATGAAGCCTGGTGTGGTTGAGATGGTCAGTAGTGCTGATGAGATGTCTCTTTTTTCCTGTACCTCTCATTGTTTTGTTATAATTGTATCAGAGCATTGCAATTTAATTTTAGTTTGTGCTTTTTCACAATATACAGCTCCATAGCAACAGCCTTCAATTAATGTGAGCTCTGTTATGAGAACTTGAAAGCAGTGTGACACTTGGTTTGTTTTTAAACTGAAGACCAGCGATGAGGAATTGGTTGTACTGGGTGACTACCATTTTTAGCCCCTTAGTGATGAGCCAGTGACTCGGGACCAATGGAGGATGACAGGCTTTGGTGTTTATAGATATTCTTCAGGTTTGGCTTCTACAGTATTAGAACAATTGTTGAATCAGCCTTGGGTAATAGAAATTCATTTCTAATAGTGATACAGTATTCATTGTAGCAGAGTGGGAGACATTTTGGGAAAATTAGACATAAGCCTGTTTTGTGAAGCTGGATGTGTTAAACAACAAATACTGATGGAATGAATAAATTGCTAATTTCCACATGAGAGCTAATTTTAGTTCCTAGGCCTCCCTGTGATCTTAGAAATGAGAATTAAAAAAGATCTTGCCTGTGTCCAGGATTTTGAATGTCCCAGGGTGCTGATGTGACCTAGATATTTAACTTGTAAAGTTGGATGGCTAGACTTTGCCCTACAAAATGGTTTCCAATGCTTGAACCAATGTCTGCTGTGGTTTGTTTTGTTATGTAGCCATGGCTGCCCTGGAACTTGCTATGCAGACCAAGTTGGCCTGGAGCTCACAGAGAGTTCCTCTTGCCTCTCCCGCCCCAGTTCTAGATTAAAAGTGTGTGCCACTACATCCAGCCCCCCCCTTTTTTTTTTTTTTTTTTTTTTTTTTAACTTTTTAAAATTTTTTTATTTTTTATGTGTATGTGTGTATTGCCTGCATGTAGGTAAATGCACCCATGTCTTACAATGCCGACAGGTCAGAAGAGGCTGTCGCATCCCCTGGGACTGGAGTTACGGACAGTTGTTAGCTACCATGTGGGTTGCTGGGATTCGAACCCAGGTCTTCTTCAAGAATAACCAGTGTTCTTAACCGCTGAGCCATCTCTCCAGCCCCACCTGTCTTTTCTTAGAAGCAAAAAATACTCATGATGTTAACAAAGTATTTTTCATAAGTTTCATTTTATTTCCTTTGGTTCATTTGCCTCTGCTTGGTATGTTGTGTTTTTGGTGATAGATTATAGTTTCTCATTAATAAATTGTATGTTGTAGTTTACCTTGAATCTATCTATTTATATTTATTTAATTTTTGTCTTTTTGAGTCAGGGTCTCCCTGGAGCCCCAGCTGACCTGGAACGCACAGAGATCCGCCTGTCTCTGCCTCCCGAGTGCTGGGATTAAAGGCGTGGGCCACCACACATGTCCACTTTATTTTTGAGACAGGGTCTTACTGTGTAGTAATGCCTGGCCTGTAACTAGCTTTGTAGACCAGGATGACCTTGAACTTGCAAAAATCCTACTGTCTCTGCTTCTTGAGTGCTGAGATTGCAGATGTATGCCACCATGCTTGACCACCTTTTTCAGTTTTTATTTTTGTACAGTTGGGGGTCAAACCCAAGGCCTTCAAGAACAGTACGCATACACTCTACTGCTGAGCTATGGTCCTTAACTATATATGTATATACATATACATATATATGTGTGTGTGAGAGAGAAAGAGAAAGATTGATTTTTGAGATAGAGTCTCATGAAGCCAGGCTAGCCTTGTACTTCCTCTGTGACTTGTGTGTTTAATGTGGTCCTGGGGATTGAACCCAGGACCTTGTGCATGCTAGGCAAGCACTCTATGAACTAAACTACATTTTCAGCCCCATATGTTTTTTAGGATCAAAAATTTTTTATATAAGCAACTCTTTGAAGGTCCAAGGAAATACTGTGTTGCCATTTCTCTTATCCCAAATGTCCTGTGAAGCGGTCATGAATGAATGCTCAAGCTGTAGCACTTTGGTGATTGCTTTCAACATTGGAAAAATCTTTGTTTGCTTATCAACAGAATTGGCCTTCTTCATGGAAAGTGAGTGCTTTGGAACCAAAGGCATTTCTCTTTTTTTCTGAGACAGTTTCCCTGTAGCCCCAGCTGGTCTGGAACTTGCTATGTGGCATTAAAGGTTTGTGCCTTTTTTTTTTGAAAAACAGGTTTTTTTTAAAGATACACATTGTAGATTCCTTACTGTGGAAAAATTACAGAAATTTATCCTTACTAGCTACATTTATAATGGTAATATTGCATATATAAAAGGAAAGAGTTGGAAGGTAGTGCCATGTAAGCATGAGGACCTGAGTTCAGTCCCCTACCTAGTACCCATGTCAAAGCTGGGTGCGTGGCACACTCCTGTAATTTAGCCAAATTGGCAAACTCTAGGTTCAGGACATACCCACTTGCCATTAGTTACCTAGAAGGATTTGTTGCCATCTGGCATAGTACTGTTTCAAAATATGGTCTCTACCAGGCTGGTGGTACCCACCTTTAACCTCAGCACACGGTAGACAGAGGCAGGCGGATTGCAGAGATTGAGGCCAGCTGGGACTATAGGGAAACTGTGTCTCAAAAAACATAAACAAAAAATCAAGTGTGATCACTGGACTGGCTGCTCAACCACACACTGTTTGTTACTATCCACAGGTATAAGGACCTGTGTCATCTGATCAAATTTAGTGTCAGAAATGTCAAATGAATTATTTTTGAGTTATTGGTAAAAATTTTTTGTTTACAACCTTTGATTTTCACAGTTGCACTGGAAAATAACATTGAGAAATTATAAGGCAATAATGCTACAATGTATGTACTTAAGATCATACTTTTGAAGTTTTATAAGGCGTATCTGGGTTAAATTTCTTTAATGGAAATTTTCTGAAGTTTACATTTGAGATTTTATGACTTTGAACATAATATGATGGGATATTTTTCTTTTGTGTGTTTATTGATGAAGCTTAGCTGGACAGGCCAGTGTATTAGAATAAGGGATATGAATATATTTGGATGCTTTAGTGTCGGATATGAAATTTTTTCCATGTATAAAAATTAAGTTTTCAGGAACAGGCTGCTGAGAGCTAAAGCAATTTTCTATAAAGATTTTTTTTCGTAAAGACAATAAATTATTGAACAAGCAAAAAAAAAAAATTTTCTGTCATTGAAGGAGATGGAGTTAGCCCATCCTTTTCATAAACTTGATTGATTTCACAGGAGTAAATACAATATTTTGTTATGTCTGGTTTTTTTTTTTTGAGTCATGGTCTCCCTGTGTCTCCAGCTGGCTTAGAAATTACTATGCAGACCAGGCTGGCCTCAAACTCAGAGAGAACCTTCTACCTTTGCCTCCCAAGTGCTGGAATTAAAGATGTGTTCCACTATTTCTGGCTATTAGTGAACCTTTTATGCTATTTTTCTTTTTTCCATTTCTGAGCGAATTTGTGTGTGTGTATGTGTCTTTTTGAGGCAGGGTTTCCCTATAGCCCCAGCTACCTTGGAATTCGCTATGTAGAACAAGCTGACCTCAAACTCAGAGATCCGCCTGCCTCTGCCTCCTAAGTGCTGGGATTAAAGGCGTGCACCACCACACCTGGCTATTTTTAAGTGAATTTTGATATTAGTAGAAAAGAAAAATTAATTTATTTAAAAGAAAAGAAAAAAAAAAAAAAACAGCTATGTACCTGGTATTATGCTAAGTTTTTTTCAGAGACTGTCACAATAGTGCTGTGATGTTGGTACTACTATCCTTATTTTACAGCTGTGTCATAAAGGTGAATAACTTGCCCCAAATCTCATAGCTAAGAAAGGAGACAGTGAGACAGGAATTAGAACAGATATTCTCTTAATCCCTGTGCTCCCTGTGTGGCTATGCAATGTTTGTGGTGGAAAGTTAGACTGCTTTTCATAGACTATGAAGGTGTTAAACATTGCTATGTGTAAGCTCCTGTACTGTATGTTGAATATATCTATTCATGGGTGATGTCTTTAGGAAATTCATGTGGGCTTTGAGTTACTAGTGTAGTAGCTGGTGGCCATGGAGTTAGCACAGCACAGTAAATCTTACTAATCAGTTTGTCTTTTTCTCCACCTCTCAGTCTTAATTTCAAAGACCCTGAAGCAGTCAGAGCCCTGACTTGTACTCTCCTAAGAGAAGATTTTGGACTTTCTATTGATATTCCATTGGAGAGACTAATTCCCACAGTTCCTTTGAGACTCAACTATATTCATTGGGTAGAAGACCTGATTGGTCATCAGGACTCTGGCAAAAGTACTCTTCGAAGAGGAATTGACATAGGTACATGGTTTTAACTTCTTTTGGGGGGCTAAAAGTAAGTTTCAAGTTTTGCAAGGTGAAATTCTTTGTAATCTGTCCTAGTGGGTGTTTGTTGTGTGAAAGAAGCTGGACACCTGTACTAGTGCTTTCATTTGCTGCATATGGGCTTTTCTGTCACTGGTTTCTCTTGAAAAGAGGTGTCATCTCTGGTCAGAACCAGGGGTAACAGCAGTGCAGAGTGAAAGGGGGGCTCTTGTTTACTTAGCCTTCAGATTCCACCTTGCTGTCCAGGTCTACTAGACATTGTCTACTCTCCTTTAGTTGGAGTTGTTATAGTAGTCTTTACACTGATATTTTTAATTGTTTATTACTATTATTTGGTATGTTCATTTTTTTCTTTTTTGAGATAGGGTTTCCCTGTAGCCCCAGCTAACCTGGAACTCCCTATGTAGCCCTGGCTGACCTCAATCTCAGAGATCTGCCTTCTTCTGTCATCCTAGTGCTGGGATTAAAGGTGTGTGCTACCACATCCAACTTTTATTATTATTGTCTTTGTTGTACTTGTGTGTTTTGCCTACATGTAAGTGCACCATATGCATATAGTGCCTGCAGAGGCCAGAAGGCAACGGATCCCCTGGAACTTGAGTTACAGACTCAAGAATGTGTGGGTGCTAGAAGCTGAACTTAGTCCTTTCTGAGAGCAACAAGTGCTCTTAACACTGAGCCATCACCAAGAGCCCGTTTTTAAGAAAAACAAAATGGACAGTTAAGAATTTGAATAGTTTCTCAATCTCCTAGTGATTCGTTACAGCCTTTGAAATTTTATTTCATTTTTTTTGTTTGTTTGTTTGTTTGTTTGCTCTTTTTGAGACAGGGTCTCCCTGTAATCCCAGCTGTCCTGGAACTCACTGTGTAGACCAGGCTGGCCTCGAACTCACAGAGATCCGCCTGCCTCTGCCTCCCGAGTGCTGGGATCCAAAGCGTGCACCACCACACCTGGCTGTTTCATTTATTTTTAAGCAGGATCTCACTATGTAGCTCTGGCTGGCCTGGAACTCCAGATGTAAGCCAGGTTGGCCTCAAACTCCTGGAAATCTGCCTGCCCCTGCCTCTCATGTACCAGGATCAAAGGCACGCGCCACTCCTGGCTATGCGTTGTTTTTCATTTGCTTCCATAACACCATACTCTCCTGGTTTTCCTCATTCATTTCAGGTTCATCATCCTGTGGCTGACCATTTGATATCGATAACACTTATGGCTCGTATCTATGGCTTTTCTTTGCCCACCTATGAGCAAATAAGCCCCGTTTTTATTTATGCCTCCAACTAAAATTGCTTTGCCTCTGGTCTGATTTTATATATATATATATATATATATATAAATATATATAATATGAATATTTCAAAGTTTGTCTAAGACCAGACTCAGTCTTTTCTCCTATTCTTGGTTCCTTTGTTTCTTATGTCAGTGACTGTCTCACTTTTGCTTATTCTCACTGAGAGTGTCCATCACTGTTTCATGATCTTTTTTTTGTTTTGTTTTAAACAAGATCAAATTTCTAGATTCAAACAGTCCTCCTACTTAGCCTCCCAAGTAGCTAGGACTCAAGCTTCCTGGTGATTTTTAAATATTTCCTTTTTTTTTTTACATTTGTGGTACTGGGATTTGAACCTAAGGCCTTGCTAAATAAGCAGGCATCCTACTATGAACTAATCCTTGGTCCCTCTTTTCTTTTTTGAGTTCGTTTTCACTTTGTTGCCCATGCTGGCCTCCAACTCATCTCAAGGGATCTTCCTATCTCATCCTCCTAAGTGGTTGAGACTGTGGAACTATAGGCTGCCCACTATACCTGGCTTTCTTTCTTTAATTGATTTTATTAGTCCTATAGTCCTAGCTGGTCTGGAACTCACTAGGCTGGCCTCAATCTCACAGATTATTTTTTGACTTTGAGACACGGCTTCATGGAGGCTGTCCTATCTTTCACTCCAGGGTGCTGGGCTTACAGGTATACACCACCACACCCAGCTGACTTTCATAAACACCTAAATTCTCTCTCCGTTGTCACTGCCACCATCCAAATCTAAGTCATCATCATCTCTAATGTGTGTATGGAATAGCTTCTTGACTGCTGTGCTCATCTACTCAGTTGCTCCTCTGTTGCATTCTTTAGACTGCATCCAGAAAATATGTATAAGTCTACATCTTACCACATCTTAAGTGACTTCTTACTGGTTTTGTGATTAACACCCAAAATCTTGACTTGGTCTATTAGAATTTCCACTGTCCATCCTTATCCTCTTCTCTAGGTCCTCAAGGCTTATCTTACCCAATTCTTTCTCTTGTTTTATACACTTGTTTTTTAAAAAAGTCTTAGTAAGGTGTCCTGACCTCCCAGTGCCTCACACTTCTCCCATCTTCACCTTGTTTTCCCCATTTGCACTCTGCTATTATTGTCAACTCAAGCCTGCTTTTCTCTTTCTCTGACTTTCCAACTAAACTAAGGAAGCTTACTACCTTGGTTGTAATAAGCCTTTCAAAAAACTTTTTTCCTTCATAGCATTTATTTCTATTTTAAACTGCACATTTATCTAATTATTTGGTTAATGTTTTTCTCTGCCACTAGATTGCAAACTATAATACTTATTAATTTTTGGTTACAATAATATCTCAAGGCCTAGCAAAGTTGCTAAAGGCATTTTTTTTTTCACATCAAAATGGCTGTTTCCAGTCTAAGCATTATTATTTTAACCTTCAAAATTTTGAGTACTTCATATAATCTAAGCACTGTAAAAATGAAGTTTACTTAGAGCTCTTTTTTATTTCATGGCACAAGATGGCTGAAAGCTAAAAGGCTTGACTAGCGAAGTGTGGTGACATATGCTTGTAATTCCAGCATTGAGAAGTAGAGGCAGGAGGATAGTAAGTTCCAGGCCAGTCTGGGTTGCACAGTGAGTTCAAGGTTGAACTGAGCTATGTAGTGAGTCCTAACCAGATGAGGGGGACTAAAAGGCTCAGTAGTCTATTTGGTGCTAATTTGATTTGATTTTAATTATGCCCCGAACCCTCTAAAATAGCATTTGGGGATATAGGAGGTTAATGGGTTTTTGCTCTTCACAAGGGGCAATACTTGCTGAAATCATGTTCTAATTAGGGTTTTATATAAATTCTTCCCCCAGACTCCATCAATTTGCTCTAATTCTATGATTGATATACTTTCCATTTTTATTTATCATTATAAAGATTATTACCTACTTAAAATGTCATTTAGCTTTTTGAGGAGATTGGAATGTTGGCATGCAAGTTACTTGTTCTTGAGAATTGAGGAACTATTTTAAGAGGGTAAGGGTGGATCTTTTACCTACCTTTTTTTTCTTAGAAATGAAATTAAAAAGAGAAATTTTCTTTTTTTCCTATAGAGGTGAAAACATTACTGAAATTTTCTTGTTCTAAATGACTATAGCAAAAATGACTCGCAGGCCTAAACAGTTGTGGACTCTGGAAGAGCCTGAGTATCCTCTTCCCACTTTCTACTTCCCAACTCCCCAAGGAAGTGTTTGCCTGGTGGTATCAACTGTGGCTCTCAAGAGGTTAAGTGTTGCAGCCACTAATCTGGCCTTTCTTTTCCCTGCCACTGAATACCTTGTGAAGAAGCCATATGTGGGCTTTGGGTTAGGAACACCTCTTAAATCTTTGAAGGGAAAGCAACCCTGGACTGGCAGGTTCAGGCTGACTGCTATAGTGGTCAGGAGAAACCCTGACTTCACTTCTTTTAAATATATTCACTCACTAGGATCTAATTGATCAAGATTAGTCAGTGGTTGTAAAAGCAACATTTGGTGATACTAATAGATCAGTCCTGTCTAGTACTAGAGGCTCTGCATACAAATTCAGGACCAAACACCAGCTGTTGAAGGTGGTTTTGGCTTCTGGATATGTCCTTTGAACCTGGGTTGGGGCTACCCAGTGACTCTGACATCCTACAAAAATATGGAAAATTGGACTGTTTTGGTACCATGAAAATCACACACACAAACTCATAGTTCTTCTTTTGGAGATATATGTTGATCTGTGTATTTTGTTTGTTTGCTTGCTTCTCCTTTTCTTTGAGTTGGTCTTATTGTATAGCCTAGGTTAGCTTAAACTCACAAGTCTTTTGCCTCTGCCTCCCAAATGCTGGAATTACAAGTGTGTGTTACTATACCCAGCTTACATTGATTTGTTTTGATATTATTGTGTAGCTGGAGAGATGGTCCTGTGATTAAGAGCACTTTGCTGCTCTTCCAGAAGACCTGAGTTTAGTTCCTAGCACCCGCATCAGGGATCTGGTGCCCTCTTCTGGCCTCTGAGGGAACCTGTATGCATGTGTACAAGCTCACAAATATACACATAAATAAAAATAAAATAAATCTTAAATATTATTACTGTGGGGGCTGGAGAGATGGTTCAGTGGTTAAGAGCACTGAATGCTCTTGCAGAGGACCTAGGTTCGATTCTCAGTACCCACATGGTGGCTAACAACTGTCTGTAACTCCAGTTCCAAGGGAATCTGCTGCCACCTTTGACCTTTGCAGGCATTGCACGGCATGGGTGTACTTAAATACATGCAGGCAATACACTCATACACAGAAAATAAAAAAAATTTTTTTTGGTCCTTTTGAGACAGGGTCTCTCTGTAGCCCCAGCTGGCCTGGAACTCACTGTGTAGACCAGACTGTCATGGAACTCACCGAGATCTGTCTGCCTCTGCTTCTGCCTCCTACATGCTCGGATTAAAGGCTTGTGCCACCACACCTGGCAATAAATAAAATATTTTAAAAGATATATTACTGTGGTGTTTAAACAGATAGTCTTGACTCATTTTAAGGAAATTGAGTTTTGTATGGAATTTAAAGTGAAGACATTTTGTAAACAAATTAATTTTCTAAAGTAAATTAAGTTATTTGACCATTTTAAGCTAATCAGTGCAGTTTTCTTGGGCTTCTAAATATCTACAATTTTTTTTTTTTTTTTTGTCATTTTGAGACAGGGTCTACCTGTAGCCCCAGCTGGCCTGGATTCACTGTGGAGACCAAGCTGGCATTGAACTCACAGAGATCCACCTGCCTCTGCCTCCTGAGTGCTGGGATTAAAGGCATGTGCCACCACACCTGCCTCTACACTTCATTTTATACAAACAACATAGGGAAGAGTAGGTCAATAAGGTTTCTGGCCCCTAGGAAATTTGTCTCTACTTATGAGGTAAGACTCAAATGTATGAAAGGACTAGTGAGCCCAGTAGCTGCAGAATACCCTGGTTTCTGATTTAAGCTGTGAAAACCTAAAAGAATTTGAAGAAGAAAAACAAATGGTGATTTTATTGTTCTCTTTTTTCCCCCTCTCATGTGTGGAATTGTGAATTTTTCTTTTACTAGGTACTGGAGCATCCTGCATCTACCCCTTACTTGGAGCAACTTTGAATGGCTGGTATTTCCTTGCAACGGAAGTGGATGATATTTGTTTCAACTATGCCAAGAAAAATGTGGAACAGAATAACTTATCTGATCTCATAAAAGGTTAGTCCATGGAATAACTATCCCCTCAAGCTTTGCTTATTAAAAACCTCTCTAATTTAACATGTCTTGTTATCTTTTGCTTAAATGTGTAGACTTTGATGGTTTAAAAAAAAACTGGCATATTGACTTTGCTGTTTTGATGCCAGAATTAACTCAGAAGGAATATAGTAAATATAGTTGATCTTAATTATGACTATATTCTGTATTCATGAATTTGCCCTTTTTTGGGGAGGGGGTCTTTTTGAGACAGGGTCTCCCTGTAGTCCCAGCTGGCCTAGAACTCACAGAGATCTGCCTGCCTCTGCCTCCTGAGTGCTGGGGCTAAAGTCTTGTGCCTCCATGTCCAGCCAGAATTTGTCTTCTTAAAGCATTTTATTCAGTTAGTTAATATAAATTTTATTCGCTGAATATTTCTTTAAAACTTGCTATATCTGGGGGCTGGAGAGATGGCTCAGTGGTTAAGAACGCTGATTGTTCTTGCAGAAGACCCAGGTTCAAATCCCAGCACCCATGTGGCAGCTAACAACTGTTTGTAGCTCCAGTTTCAGGAGAGCCAACAGCCTCTTCTGGCCTCTGCAGGCATTGCGCGCAGGTGATGCACTTATACACATGCAAGCAAAATGCTCATACACATACATATTTTTTTAATTTGCTATATGTTCTTAAGTGGTTTTGGCATATATTTTAATACACTTTATTTTATATATTTTATAGAACAGTTCACAGCAAGATGTGTATATTCCTTGCCCCTCATGTATGCTCAACTTCTCCCATTATTGACATCTGTGACCAGATTGAGTATATTAGTTATAGTCGGTGTACTTAGCAACACATCATCATCTCCCAAAGTCTATAATTTGGGGCTGGTGAGATGATTCATTGGGTAATAGTGCTTGCCTTGCAATCCTGACTTAAGTCTGGTCCCTGGAACTCATGGTGGAAATAGCTGTCTCCTGAAAGTTGTCCCCTGACCTTCAAATGTGTGCTACGGCATGCTCATGGCTTACCTGCACTCATATCATGCACCTACACACACACATTAATAAATTTAAAATAAAACAGGTCTGGCAAAATGCCTGAATGGGGAAAAGATGCTTTTCACCAAACAGAACCTACATGGTGGAAGGAGTTTACTGACTGGGGCCTGCAAGTTCTTACCTCCACATGTTCCTTGATACATCTGTGTGTGTGAACACTTGCTCACAGAGATCCTGCCTGCCTCTGCCTTCCAGTTTTGGGATTAAAGACATGTGCCATGACACTTGGCCATTGTATTTGTGGACCTCCTACATGCTAGGCAAGCACTATACCACTTGAGCTGTCTATATTCCCAGGACCTCCTTACCCCTTTTTTTCTGAGTCAAACTCTACTTGTAGCCTAGGCTGGCCTAGAACTCAGCTCTGTTATTATGTGCTGGCTGGAACTTGCAGTGATCATCCTGCATCATCCTGAATACTGGGACTACAGGCATGAGCTACCACACCTAACCCTCCCCAACTTTTTTTTTTAAAGTTTTTATTTTGAGATAGGGTCTTGGTAAGTTGTACAGGTAGGACTTGAACTTGAATCCGCCTTCATTAGACTGTAGAGAAGGTGGGAGTTCCCAGCGTGTGACACCAGGCCTGGCCAAAATTAACATAAAATTCATTCTTAATATGGTATCTTATGGTTTTGAACAAACAAAAATGATATGTGTCTCCCAGTTCACCACTTTAAAAATCCTCTGTAGTCCTTGTATTCATCCCTCAGTCCTCCCCACTCCCTGGCAGCCGCTCAGCTTTTAATGTTTCCATGATTTTTCCATAAGGAAGATCATTTTCTATAAGGTCATATAGTTGGAATAATGTAGTATATAGCCGTTCAGATTAGCTTCTTTCACTTAGTAATATTCCTTTATATTTCCTCTGTGTCTTTTCTTTGTTTATTTTTATGACAATTGCTTATAAGTGTCATAATTAATCCATTCATCTACAGAAGGACACCTTGGTTGCTTCCAAGTTCTGGCAGTTGTAAATAAAGTTGTAGACATCCATGTGCAGGTTTCTGTGTGGGTGCGATGTTTTTTGTTTTTATTTATTTATTTATTTATTTATTTATTATTTTTTGAGACAGGGTCTCCCTGGAGCCCCAGCTGTCCTGGAACTCAGTGTGTAGACCAGGCTGGCCCTGAACTCACAGAGATCACCTGCCTCTGCCTCCTGAGTGCTGGGATTAAAGGTGTGCGCCACCATGCCCAGCCTGTTATTTTTATTTTATGTTATGAGTGTATTGCCTACATGTATGTGAGTGTACCCATGTCATGCAATGCTTTGGAGGTCAGAAGAGGGCTTAGGATTCCCCTGGAACTGGAGTTAAGAATGGTTTGTAGCCGACGTGGGTGCTGGGACTCGAACCCGGGTCCTCCTCAAGAGCCGTCAGTGCTCTTAAACTCTGAGCCATCTCTCTAGCCCTGTGGGTGTGATTTTTTAACTCAAGAGTTCCTTTTGCTTCCATTCTTACAAGCATTTGGCATTGTCAGTGTTTTGGGCTTTGACCATTCTAATAGTTGTATTTATAATTTCCATTTCCCTGATGATATATGTGGAGCATCTTTCTATCTGCTTATTTGCCATCTATATATTGTTTATGGTAGGGTGTCAAGGTCTTTGATCTACTTTTTAGTTTAGGTGGGGTTTTTTGGCATTGAAGCCTAACAGTTCTTTTATATTTTTAAATATATAGTCCTTTATCAGAAATATCTTTTGAAAATATTTTCTTGCAGTATGTGACTTGTCTTTTTTGGGGGGGGGTCTTTTTGAGACAGGGTCTCCCTATAGCCCCATCTGGCCTGAACTCACTATGTAGACCAGGCTGGCCTTGAACTTACAGAGATCTGCCTGCCCTTGCTTCCCAAGTGCTGGGACTAAAGGTCTGTGCCACTATGCCAGGCTAGAGTAAGGTTTTTTGTTTTTTTGTTTTGTTTTGTTTTGTTTTTTCTTCTTCTAGACTAAAACTTTTAATATAGGGCCTAGAGAAATGGCTTGGTGGTTAAGGGCACTGACTGCTCTTGCAGAGGACCCTGGTTCGATTCCTAGCATCCACATGGTGGCTACAAACCGTCCTTAACTCAAGTTCCAGAGGAATCCGAAGCCCTCTTCTGACTTCCTCAGTATTGTACAACACAGGTGCACTCACATACATTCAGGCAATACACTCATAAAATAAAAATAATAAATTAAAAAAAAACTTTTATTATAAAATCCAACCTTTTTTTTTTGTTTGTGGATTATGTCTTAGATATCATGTCTAAAAAGTCACCTACATATGCAAGGTCATCTAGATCTGTGTGTTTTCTTATGTTATCTTCTTTAAGTTTTATTGTTTTTCATCTTGTCTTTAGATTGCTGATCTGTTTTATTTCTGGGTACTTGTACGAGGGGGGCATGCTCCGGATTGAACCCAGGGCCTTACACATGCTAGACAAGCACTTTGCCACTGAGCTATATCTTGAGGTTTTTTTTTTTTTTTTTTTTTTTGAGACAGGGTCTCCCTGTAGCCCCAGCAAGCCTGGAACTAGATATGTAGACCAGGCTGGCTTCCATCTCAGAGATATCTGCCTATCTCTGCCTCCCAAGTACTGGGATTAAAGGTGTGCACCACCACCCCTGGCTTCAATTTGAAGCTAGACAAGGTCTTGCAACCTAGCATGGATAGGCCTCAGACTTGTGATCTTCTTTCCTATTCTTACTGAGCTAACTGGGGTACTTTTACTACCCAGATAGAAATCATGAGGAGACAAGGAAAAACTTCAAGTTGCTGATCTTTGGCAGTTTTTGTTTCTTTCCTAGTTAATGGTAGACTTGTGGGAGCAGCAGCAGGTGCTGCTCTCTATTGTCCTTGGGTATTGGGACCTTTACTCTGTAATCTACACAGTGAGATGCTGTCTCTAAATAAATAAAAATTAAAAGTAAATTAAAAGGTGTGCTGGGCGTGGTGGTGCATGCCTTTAATCCCAGCACTTGGGAAGGTAGAGGCAGGCAGATCTCTGTGAGTTCAAGGCCAGCCTGGTCTACATAGTGAGTTCCAAGACAGCTGGGGCTACAGGGAGACCCTGCCTCAAAAAAATAAAATAAAATAAAAAAGGTTGGGGATTCAGCTCATTGTTACAGCACTAGCCCAGTATATGTGAGGCTCTGTATGTGGTCAGTCTCCAGTACTACAAATAAAAGCATATATAAATATCAAGGTCTTAGCTGAGCATGGTGGTGCTCCTCTTTAATCCCAGCACTCTGGAGGCTGGGGCAGGTGGATCTCTTGTGAGTTCCAGGCCAGCTGGTGCTGCAGGGAGATCCTGTCTCAAAAAGACCAAAAAAAAAAAAAAACCTATTAACAATGGTAATTTTTTTTTGGTTTGGTGTTTTATTTATTTTGTTTTTTGAGACAGGGTGTCCCTGTAGCCCCAGCTACCCTAGAACTTTTATGTAGACCACCACCATGTCCAGCTCTCACCTATTTTTTCAGAGACAAGATCTCTCACTAAGCTTGGAACTTACTGACTGAGCTAGGAGTTCCTGGCTAGCAAGCCCCAGGGATCCTCCTGTCTCTGCCTCCCTAGTGCTGGGATTAAGGGTCGGGGTCCTGCCATGCCCAACTTTTACTTGGGAACTAAGGCTTGATCTCAGATCCTTATGCTTATATGATAAGCACTTTACAGACTGAGCCATCTCCCAAGCCCTGGCCTCTAATTTTTTTGGGGGGGATGGGGAAACCTTTTTTTAATTAAACCTTTTTTTCCCCCTTTTTGAGATAGGGTTTTACTATGTAATCCAAGCTGGCCTTAAATTAAACTCCGCCTTCTCCTTTTGCTTCCCAGGTGCTCAGGTTATAGGCGTGTGCTCCCCTGACCCCAACTCCCTGCTAAATTATACTGTCTTTTAAATTTTAGTTCATGAAACTGTCCCTAAAATAATCAAATCCCCCTTGTGATCAGTTCTTTGTTATTTTATTATCAGTGTATATAAATTGCTATTAAAAAAATTTTAGAGTGAACATAAATTTGTTACAGAAAGTGAGAAAGGACTCTCAAGAGTGGGAAGAGTTCCAAGTGGAGAATGCTGCCTGCTCTAATTCTCTACAGCTCTGTAACAGATTACTTCAAAATCTAGCCATTTTAAGCAATAAACATTTCTGATCTCATAGTTTCTTTGGATTAGTAATTTGGGTAGATCTTAGTTGAAGAGTTCTGATTCAGTTTCTCTCATGAGAACGTACTCTATTGGCTATAGCTGTCATTTGAAGGATTGACCGGTGACAGAGGTTTGCTTCCAAAGGGCTTACTAACATGCAGGTGGAGGAAGCTTTAGTTCATTGCCTGGGTTTCCATGAGCCCATTAGACTGTGCTTACATGCTGGTTGGACTTTCCTAGAGCAAGTGTTTAAGGAAAAGGTAAAGGAAAAAGTCCTATTGCCACTTCTGTCTTTTATTGCCTGCCCTCAAGGGAATATTTAAAAATTCTCTCATAGGGAACAGAATTGAAAAATTTGTGTACCTGCATTCCTCCTTGCTCTTCTCAATTGTATATTGTTTTGTGCATATATTTTAAAGCCATTACATAATTAATGGTAACTAACAGTTCTATTTTTTCTCCTAGTGGTAAAAGTGCCACAGAAGACACTCCTGATGGATGCTCTTAAAGAGGAATCTGAGATAGTCTATGATTTTTGCATGTGCAACCCTCCCTTTTTTGCCAACCAATTAGAAGCCAAGGTAAAATATCTTTGAAGTTATTGAATATTTATCTAATTTTGCCTCACTTGCAGAGATAAGAACAAAAGGCAGTTTTCCTTTGAAATCTATATAATTTAGGATGTTGTTTGGTTTGAATTACTTATGAACCCAGTTCTGATTGACTTAACAACAAAGAAAGTTTGTTGTCTTGTAGCTGAGAAAATCTAGCAGTAGTTTAGGTTTCATGAACAATTTGGTCAAGAATTCACAATATAAAAACTGAGGGTGTTTTTTTTTGTTGTTGTTTCTCAGTTTCTCTTGGCTCTGACATTGTCCTTGGGTTTTTTTATTCTCAGGTTTGTGGATAAGCAATATTTATGGAGTTGGGGAGTGAGGAGAGGGCTCTTTTCTTCCCCAAGCATTGAATTTTGTTTTAATTGAACCAAGGAAGGTCATAGTCACTTCTCAACTAAGCTTGTCAGCTTATGAACAAAAATCACTGTTATTGTTACTATCTGTCATTTGTAGTAAATAGTTGAATGGTGAAAAAAATGTATTTGGTTTTGAATATTGAAAAAAATTTTTTGGATGAGATAATTTCTGGTGCATGTGAGACTGAGGCAAGAGGATTGCCAGTTGAAGGCTAGCTTGGACTTAGAGTGAGTTTAAAGCCTGCCTGAAGCAACTTAGTAAGACCCTATCTCAAAATAAAAATTTAAAAAGCAGGAAAGCTAAGTATAAAGCTCAGTGGCAGAGCACTTCAGTCCTTAGTACCACCACCACCACAATAAAAAAAAAAAAACTAATGTATTTAAAAAGTCAGTTCCACAAAATATTGTTAATTTAACTTAAGATTTCCTTTATCTAGTGAATAGAAATCACTTCTGTTAATAATAGAAAAAGTTAATCAAAGGAAGTGAGGAGTGTTACATGTTAAACTTTTGGAAAGAATTTAATTATTTTTAGGGCCATTCAGATATCCTCAAAGTACCATTTATGTAGCTCATAACAAGATCTAAGTGGATTAAAATTTTTGATGAAGTGGGGAAATTGAGCAGGAATTTATTAGAAATAGTTGCATTCCTGATTATAATATAATGTCAAGCACAATTTAAATAAATTTTAGATTGCATTCTAATTATATGAATAAAAATAACCACATCCTGGAGTACAATTTATTATTAAAGATGTTGAGTTGCCATGTGTACCAAAAATGTATACAAGGGATACAGGGATACTTGGTGGTACAGTACTTGTAGAACATGCACAAGACCCTGGGTTCAGTCCTAGCACTACTACAAAACAAAACATGTTTTGCTGTAGGCTAACCAGGGTTGCATAGTGAGATCGTGTCTCAAAAAAAGTTCTAAATTTTTAAAATAGACTGAATGTTCAAAAGTGAAATTTCTGTAGAACGAGCATCTAGATGTAAAACGAAACAAAGCATTATTAGCAGTGAAACTAAATATCTTACTATTATCTTATTGTATCTTTAAAATTTTTGACATAGGTCTTGCAAAGTTGCCTAGTCTGGCCTTGAATTTATTCTGCAGGCTCTAAACTTGGGGTCTTCTTGCTTCAGCCTCCCAGGTAGCTGGGATTGCAGACCTGTGCCACCAGATCCCCAACCCAAAACAATAACAAAACAACCTATCACTCTTGTACACACATACACATACCACACACCTTGATCAAGAAATTTACAGCATCATAAAAGCTGGTACTTTGAGCTATGTATGTGTGCAGGTATGTATGCTCATCTGTGCAGAATGTGTGCCTATGGAGGTCAGGTTGATGTCATGTCTTTCTCAGTTGCTTTCCACATGGCTTATTTACTTGGCTAGATGGGCAAGGTCCATGGATCCACCTGGCTCCATTTTCCTGCCTTCCCCCCTCAGCATTGGGGTGACATGCACACCACCATGTCTGGCTCATACATGGATGCTGGGGACCCAAACTCGGGCTTGTTCCACAATCTCTATACTGGCTAAGCCATCCCCCTAGCCTTGCTAAATATATATATATATTTTTGGTCTTTTTGAGACAGGGTGTCCCTGTAGCCCCAGCTGTCCTGGAACTCACTAACTCACTATACAGAGATCTGCCTGCCTCGGCCTCCCGAGTGCTGGAATTAAAGATGTGCGCTGCCACACCCAGCACTAAATATATTTTTATAATAGCATTTATTGAAGTGTATTAACATACCATGTAATTTATCCATTTGTAGTATAGGATTTAGTGATTGCTACTATGGTGATAGTTGTATAGAACCATTACCACAATTAATTCCATTTCCATCAGGCTTCCCCCAAGTTTCTTAGCCATTTTAAGTCACTGTTGGCTTCTTCCTAGCATACTGAAGCCTAAGCAACTACCACTGTACTTTGAGTCTCCGTAGATTTTCCCATTTTGGACATTTCACATAAATGGAATCATATATGGCCTTTTGTTGCTGACTTTCATAGAGATTGATATGTAGTGTCACATTCATTTATGTTGTAGCGTGTGTCAGTGTGTCATTTCATTGCCAGGGAATATTCCATTTTATAGCTATAACACATTAATTTGTTCGTCAGTTGATAGAGTTGGGTTGTTTCCACATTGGGGCTCTTATGAACAGTGCTAGAAGCATTCTTGTACAAGTATCAAGTATCTCTTGGGGCATAGACATTTTGTTTAACTTGTGCATATCCAGAAGTGGAACTGCTAAATCCTGTGGTAACTCAATGTTTTATTTGGTTGAGAAGCTACCAAACAGTTTTCCAAAGTGACTATGATACTTTATTGTCCAACCAGCAGCAGTGCATGAGGGTTCAGTTTTCTAACAACTCCATCAGCTGTATCCTTGTCTATACTTCTTCATATCTTTTTTTTTTTTTTTTTTTTTTTTTTTTTTTTTGAGGCAGGGTTTTCCAGCTTGCCTTGAACTCACCAAGACCCACCTGCCTCTGCCACTCTAGTGCTGGGATTAAAGGTCTGCGCCATCACGCCCAGCTCTGTCTGATTTAGTATAGCTATGCTAGTGGGTGTGAAATGGCATCTCAGTGTGTTTTGATTGTATTTCCCTGGTGATTGACTATGCTGAACATCTTTTCATGTACTTATTGGCCATTTATTTATCTTTGCAAAAATGCCTATTCAGATCCCTTCCCCCACCTACCCTCTTCCATTTTTTTGCAGTGTTGAGGATCCAGCTCAGAGTTTTGTGTATGCTAGGAAGCACCACCTCTGAACACATGTAGCCCGGCCCTCCTTGCCCATTCTCGTTTGTTTTGCAGTACTGGGGATTGAACCTAGGGCACTCTGCCACCAAGCTATAGCCTCAGACTCTAACTCATTTTTAAATTGGGTTATTTTTCTTCCTATTAAGTTTTTAGGATTCTTTTTACACCCTAGATACAAGTCCTTTAATTAGATAATGATTTACAAACATTTTCTCCTATCCTCTGGGTTATCTTAGTTTTGATGAAATAACAGTTTATTTTGTGTTGTGCTTATGCTTTTTGATATTGTATGTATGAAACCATTGGCTAATCCAAGTTAATGAAGATTTACTTTTATGTTTTCTTCTAAGAGTTTTATGGTTTTAGCTCTTACAATTAGGTCATTGATGCATTTTGAGTTCATTTTTTCATAGGAAGTAAAGATAGATTAAATATTTAAATATAAAAAACAGAACCATAAAAGTGTTAGAAGAAAACATAAGTAAATATTTATTTAATTTTTGGGTAGATTTCCTGGCCATGGTATCAAGACAGAAAGCATAATCCAGGAAAAGCAACAGATTGAGCTATATAAAAGGTAAAATTTTTTTATATTTAATCCCCAGGGCCTTGCGCATGCTAGGCAAGTGCGTTACCACCGAACTACAACCCCAGCTGGCTATGTGATTTTTTAAATCTTGAAAGTAGGCACAATAATAGCTAGATAACATTCAGAGATTTGGTTCTTAAGGTGTAAAGGTTTATCATCATGGTTTTTGTTGTTATTCAGGGTGTTAACTCTCGGAATCCTCGAAGACCTCCGCCTAGCTCTGTAAATACAGGAGGCATCACAGAGATCATGGCAGAAGGAGGGGAATTAGAATTTGTTAAAAGGATCATCCATGACAGTTTACAACTTAAAAAAAGAATAAGGTAAGTAGGAATATTCATCTCTTATGTTATAATCCTAAAGAAACAGAGCTACTTAGAGGAAAAGTAATCACCAGGGACTGAAAAATAAGCAGATAAAGACTGAAAGACAGAAAGGAGGAAAACACCATATTGCTCCCATTAGTATGGTTCTGTGATGGAACAAAACTGATTCGAATATGGCTTTTGATTAGAAAACAGATGGATTCAAATCTGTCCCATGAACCAGAATAAATTTGTTGCCTAGTCCTTGAAGCAATTTATGTTCTTGGAATCAGTTTCCTAAACAGTGACAGATGTGAGGATATTGAGTTGTCAAGAATTTAATGAAGGGAAACAGAGATCACTAACCAGTTCCAGAGCTGGGGTAAGTCTGTTCTGTTTTAAAAGCTAATTATTTTGGACAACACACCTGTCACTAAGCACTGTAAGGTGCTCAGATAGAGCGACTGTCTCACTTCCCTTTGCACCTGCCACGTGCTGTTGATATGATGAATGTGGTAGTTCAAAGCTAAAAGAACTTTCAACCCTAGGATTTAGTTTTGTGAAATAGAGATTTATTTATTTTGTGGTAAAAGTACAAAATAAAAACTTTAATTTTTTTTTTTTTTTTTTTTTGAGGAAAGTGTGGAGAACGTGCTGGGGTGATTGAACATAAGGCTTCACTCATGGTCGACGGGCATCCAGTACCCCTAAAATAAATCCCAGCCTCATATTCATAAGTTTTCAAATGTATAATTTGGTAGTGTTAAGGACATTCACAGTGTTGTGCATCCAATCTCCAGACCTCTTCACTTTCAAAAGCTGTCACTGTTCCTGTTAAATAGCAACCTGTTATATCCCTTTCCCAGCCCCTGGCTACTACTCTTACACTTTCTGTCTCTGAATTTGACTACTGTGTACCTCATATAAGAGGGATTATATGGTATTTGTCCTTTTCGTGGTTGGCTTAGTTCACTTTAGCATGTTTCCGTGCTTTATCCATGTTACAGCAAGTATTAGAGGAATCCTTGTTTTATTTTATTGTATTTTTTTGTCTTTTTTTAAAAGGTCTCCCTGTAGCCCCAGCTGGCCTGGAATTCACTATGTAGACCAGGCTGGTCTTGATTTCACAGAGATCCACCTGCCTCTGCCTCCCAAGTGCTGGGACTAAAAGCATTTGTTACCATGCCTGGTGATTCCTGCCTTTTAAAAAGCGACTATTCAGCCGGGCGCGGTGGCGGATGCCAGCACTTGGGAGGCAGAGGCAGGCGGATCTCTGAGAGTTCCAGGCCAGCTGCAGCTACGGGGAGACCTTGTCACAAAAAGACCAAAATAAAAAAGAAATAAAAAAGTGACTATTCTTTTTTTTCTTTTCAAGACAAGTTCTTGACATATCTTCTTGACTGGCTTGGTACTTACTATTTAGCCCAGGCTGACCTCAAACTTGTGCTGTTCTTCCTGTCTCTGCCTCCTGAGTGCTGAGATTTTAGATGTGACACAGTATACTCAATTTTAATTTTCTATTTTATGTATAAACATTTTGTTCATTCATCCATCCATTCATGGCTCCTTGTGTTGCTTTTAAAACCTGTTGATTCTTAGGTAAGGCAGTATGAACTTGGGTGTATAAATACCTCTTCAAAATCCTGTTTTCAGTTCTCTTAGCCCTCTAAAATATTTTGTTGTCTTATCCCTGAAAAAAATGCAGAAACTCAGCATATTTTACATTATAAGTCAAATGTGGGGTGATCTCAGGATGACACCCAAGATGCTTCCTTTGTGCCACCTAGGCCATGCTAAGTGAAAACTTGGTAGTATCAGTTACAGTTTTGTTTTGCAGCTGACAGGAACTTGGGAAAGCAAAGTTATCCAACTTCTGGATTTTACAGGTTATAGACTTATAAGGCAGATTTCCCTATTCTATCTCAGTGGTCTGTACTGCAATTGCACTTCTAAAATAGTCAGCCACTATTATACCATATAGCCAGCCTGGATTACATGAGACTGTCACCAAAAAACAAACAAACATGCAACAACAACAAGAAGGTTTATTTTGAGTCATGTCAATTTGGAATTTATGTCAGTTTAAATGATAAATTTTGAGAGCAAGCAGATTTTTTGGCTGCTCTTCAGAGGCATTCTAGTTATCTATCTATTTTATAGGCAGTTAAGTGTTTTACTGCACTCATAGCCATTTATACCTCAAGCCTCTGCTTGTATATTTTTAAATATCACAAATTAAATTTAAAATGTGGTTTAAAGGAATTTCTAACCATTCTCCACTGAAATGAGCCAGAGTTCTTGAAAACTTATTAATTTTTTCATGGGTCAGTCTTTACTATGACAATTGCAAAATGGTAATCTTTCAAATAATTGATTACAGAGCTGGGTCAAAATCAATAGAGACTGCACTATTGTATAATACAAGAAAGAGCACAAAACTGACATGAGATAGACATAGGAGCCAGTTCAGTCCTAACTGGAGACAATGCAAG
>NW_008333884.1:3980616-3991512 GCF_000622305.1 Nannospalax galili | reverse complement strand
ATCTGAGCATGGATATAAAATCATCAGGTAGATTTCAATGGTAATGTTTTTCACATCTACTAATTATTAAGGAGCAAATTTTTTTGCTTTGAAGAATTACTATTTTTTTAATTTTTAATAACTACATGATCAGAAGAAGCATTTGACTACAGCTTTAACCGATTATGACTAGTAATAGATACATACAGATTAGAGATGCAAGCGCCAATATCGTAGTGTTAGTAGCAAAAACAATGAGTCTTTCTGCAAGGAACAATATATTCTAAAATGAAATGGAGATCTTTTTTAAAGGTTAAAAGCTCATCTAGGCCGGTTGTGGTGGCATACGCCTTTAGTCCCAGTACATGGGAGGCAGAGGCAGGCAGATCTCTGTGAGTTCAAGGCCAGCCTGGTCTACATAGCGAGTTCAGGTCAACTGGGACTACAGGGAGACCCTGTCTCAAAAAGAACCCCTCCCCCCAGAAAAATCCAATTTTATGTTTTACAGGGTTTATACTGAGTTCAATAATACATAACTGTATTAATTCAACTGTGAACCTAGAAATTTGCACCCACTTGTGAAAGAGATGTACTCTTGCTCTAGAGTGTGTTACTTGAATATGTTTTTTTTTCTTTTTGGTCTTTTTAAGACAAGGTTTCCCTGTAGCCGTAGTTGGCCTGGATTCGCTAATGGGGACCAGGCTGGCCTCAAACTCACAGAGCTATGACTGCCTCTGCCTCCCGAGTGCTGGGATTAAAGGTGTGCGACACCACGCCCGGCTAAAAGTTGTTCTTTTTACAAAGTAAAATTCTATTGAAAGTCCGTACGTTTAGGTCTATAAACAATAAAATTTGAAAGATCAGTATTTTGTAGTTGTCATAGTAATACTTTATCAATGGGATTTGAAGAACTGATACATTGGCTGTAGCTCAGGAGTATAGTATATGCCTGGTATCTTGCGCTTTGGGTGTGATTCCAAGCCCTGCAAAAAAAGGAAAGAACAAGATGTTTACCTAATTTCAAAGTCTCTCCCCACAGAAGACTTACTTCTAAAGGGAACTGTGGGAAAATTAAAGTGGAGAAACTAGGATCCCCACCTTGCCTTGGGTGATCATCTCCTGACTTGACATACCTAGAAATGCAGAAACTAACCCCCATTCTTGTTTTTTTTTTTTTGAGACAGGATCTCCCTGCATCCCCAAGCTGGTTGTAGACCAGGCTGACCTCAATCTCACAGATATCTACCTGCCTCTGCCTCCCCGAATCCTGGATTAAAGGCATGTACCACCAGACCTGGCTCTATTTGGGGGATTTTAAAATTTTATGTGTATGAGTGTTATGCCTGCATGTATGTAAGTGCACCCATGTTGTACAATGCCCACAGAGGATAGAGGAGGGTGTTGGATCCCCTGGAACTGGACTTACGAACAGTTGTTAGCTGCCATGTGGGTACTGAAATTCGAACCCAGGTCTTCTGCAAGAGCAGCCAGTTCTCTTAACTGCTGAGCCATCTCTTCAGGCCCTGGAATTTTATAAAAATTTTTTCAAAAAATATTAGGAAAAGCCAGGTGTGGTGGCACATGCCTTTAATCCCAGCACTCGGGAGGCAGAGGCAGGCAGATCTTTGTGAGTTCGAGGACAGCTGGGGCTACAGGGAGACCCTGTCTCAAAAAAAAAAAAAAAAAAAAAAGGAACATGAAAGTTAAAAAATGATTAAGGAACAATTCCAGATTGAGGTGACTAAAGAGACATGACAAATAACTGGAATGCCATAAATTCCATCCTGCACTGGAGCTTGCATCATGATAAAAATTGGGATAATTGTTAAAGTCTGAATGTTAACTATATTCCAGTCCAATCATAATACTATGTGAATATTACATTTTCTGAATATGATAATTGTCCAGTGATTGCAGAAGAGAATGCCCTTGTTTGTAAAGTATACATTGCAAAATTTTAGGATTCAGGAGTATCATGATAGAAACACACAAAACAAGCACATGGGGGAGCTTGTTAATTGGGGAATCTGGGTGAAGGGTATACAAGAGTCATACTAATCTTGCAACTCTCAGGTTAGAAATTATTTCAAAATGATTTTTCTTGAAACTTAACATCTCAGAGGAATTCCTAAATGCTGTAATGAGTAGAGTACTACTTTCATGATTAAAATAGTATAATGGGTTCAAAGTCTCTTGGGTAACTAGATCTTCCTTTTATTCCTTTTCTTCTACTTGCATTTTTATTAGGTACCTGTTAAGAGAGCAGCCAGAATTTAGTGGGTAGACACTTTTAAATAGAAAGCTAGAAACAAGATTTAGTATGGATTTTTTTGTTTTGTTTTTTTGGTTGTTGTTGCTTTTTTTTTTTTCCCCTATGAGCGTTTTTGCCTTCATTTATGTATGTACACCAGATACATACATGGTGCCTGCAGAGGCCAGAAAAGGTCATTGGATCCCCTGGACCTGGAGTTACAGTGTGGGTGCTAGACACTGAACTCTGGTCCTCTATAAGAGCAGCAAGTTAACTGTTTGGCCATCTCGCTCCAGCTCTTTGGTTGGTATTTTTGAGAAAGGGTCTTCTGTATCCTAGACTGACCTGTTTAGCTAAGAATGACTTTGAACTTTTTGATCTTCCTCCCTCCACCTCCTTGACCCAGGGATTTGTTTTTGCCAGGCAAGCACTCTACCAACTGAACTACATTCCCAGCCCCTTGTTTGTGAAACAGAACTTAAGTAGCCCAAGCTGGCCTTGGGCTTACTATGAAGCAGAGATTGGCTGTTGACTCTTGGGTCCTCCCTTTCTACCTTTTGAATGCTGCAGTTACGTGACTAGTCTTGTATGTATGTCTTCTTTAAATGTTTACTTAACAGCAAAATGGTTTGGGCCAGTAAGAATTTTAAAATGAATTTAGGTTCTTTAATAAATATAAGAACTATTGAAGACTGGGCACAGTGGCACAGGGCTTTAATCCCAGCACTCAGGAGGCAGAGGCAGGGGGATCTCTGTGAGTTCCTGGTCTACATAGTGAGTTCCTGACCAGCTAGGGCCACAGGGAGACCCTATCTCAAAAAAGAAGAACTATTCAAGTTATCTACTTTTTCTACTGTAAGTTTGATAGTTGTCAGGCCAGGTGGGGCTACAGGGAGACCCTGTCTCAAAAAAAAATAAAATAAAAGTTTGATAGTTGTGAAATTTCTTGAGAAAACATTGTTTATAAATATTTTGGGGGACTGGGGAAATGGCTAAATAGCATGCAAGAAGCCTAGCATGGACGGTGCCCTAGATTCACTCCCCAGCACCAAACAGCATTATGGCCCATTCCTATAGTCCCAACACTTGGAGGTAGAAGCAAGAGAATCAGAAGTTCAGCATCATCCTAGGCTACACAGAAACTTTTTTTTTTTTTATCTTTTTGAGCCAGGATCTCCCTGTAGCCCCAGCTGTCCTGGAATTCTATGTACACCAGGCTGGCCTTGAATTTACAGAGATCCGACTGCCTCTGCCTCCCAAGTGCTGGGATTAAAGGCGTGTGCCACCATGCCCGGCCATATGGAAACTTTGGGGGTAGCTGGAATGTTTGTCTCTGTCTCTGTCTCTTGCTCTCTCTCCACATATAAACTCATCCATCTTTTCTATCCTCTTTTTCACCTCATCTTCTTCCTCTTCACCAGCTCACCTCTTTTCATGTCTGTAGAATCTGTACTGGTGTTTCCTCTTTCAATTTTATGGTAATTTATGTCCTTTTAAAATTTTTTAAAAAGATATTTTAGTTTTACTTACACCTCTTGGTTTCATTATTTTTCATAGCTTTCCTGTTTTCTCGTTCATTGATTTCTATTTATTGTTAATTTGCTTTGCAAACCCTTCATCCTCAGTCTTACCGACTCAGCAAGATTGTTGGGTTTGCTTTTTCTTCACTGCAGCTGACAGTTTGCTTTTAGCAGTTCTGGCTATTGTAGAATTTACTTTCTATAATTTCCATTTCTGTGTGTTGCCTTGTGTCTGAAAAAGTCATGTCTTGTGTTTTCTTCGGTGTCCTTATTGTTTATGATGGAAGAACAAGTCCCATACTAGTTAATTCTGCATTGGCTCAAGCACAAGTCATATGTACATTTTCTATTTTGCAAGCTTATGTTTGCTGCAAGGCAGCAGTTCATAGTACAAGTTCAGACAGGATTTTACACATTTTCTTAATATGGTACAAAGGGTATTTGTGTGCCTTTTTGCTCTTTATTGACTAATGTCTGCCCTAAAACTAAATGGCCTTCATTCTGAGCAAGAAGTACAGACAAGACCTGTCTTCATTCTCTTTCCAAGTGCATAGAGCCTTGAAGCATTGGAAAACTAAGTAGATTTTTACATTTTTTATTTAAATTTTAAAATTAATAAAATTTTAATTATTTTATATGTGTGTTTTGCCTGTCTGTATGTAAGTATACCACAAGAAGAAAGTATTGGATCCCCTGAAACTGGAGTTGGCAGCCATGTCAGTGCTGAGACCCAAACCCAGGCCCTCTGCATGAGCAGCTAGTGCTCTTAAATGCTGAGCCATCTCTTCAGCCCCTAGTTTTAAATTTAAAAAATTATTGAATTATTATTACTGGGTATGGTGGCACACATCTTTAACCCCCCCAGCACTTGGGAGGCAGGGGTAGATGGATCTCTGTGAGAACAAGGCCAGCCTGATCTACATAGCAAGTTCCAGGTCAGCTGGGGCTACAGGGAGACCCTGTCTCAAAAAGAAAAGAAACAAAAACAATCAATTTATTATTATTGTGTGTGTGATGATCTATGTGTGCCAATGTTCATGTGTGGATGTCAGACGACAAACCCCTCTCTTTCAATTTTTTATGGGTTCTAGGAACGAGCTCAAGTCATCACACTTGGCAGTACGCACCTTTACCTATTGAGCCATCTTGTTGGCTCAGACTTTAAGTTACCGTGGGCTTGTTTTCCATTTTGAGATTCAGTCTTTGTCTAAATGAATCATGTGCAGTTTTTATTATTACTTAAAACTTAATTCAGTATTTGTCTGCTGTTTTCATCTTATTCAGTTGAATAATACTCACTTGAATGATGCTTATAAACAGTCTTCGTTTGTCTGATGTTTTTCCCAGGTGGTATAGCTGTATGCTGGGAAAGAAATGCAGTCTGGCTCCGCTGAAGGAAGAGCTTCGCATCCAAGGGGTAAGGCTTTGCCATTGCTGTTCAAGTTTGTCTTCTTAGGATGGTAGTTTGAGCATAGCAGTTTTCTTTATATTTTTTAAATTTCTATAATTTTATGGCTCTAAGGATTATTACATATTATTAAAATAAGGCCTTCATCAGCAGTTATAGATGGGTTAAAAACAGGATAAATAAAATATCAGAGAAACAGACATCAAAAATCCCGGTATCTGTCATCTGACTCTAGATGCAAAAACTAAAGACCAGGTAGGTTAAAAGCTTTGTACTAGGCTATATAACTAGTATTGTAGGACAGATAGAACTAGAATATAGCCTTAGGCTGCTGTGCTTCCCATTGAGGTGGCAAAGCATACCAGCACAGCCCCGTGTTCCTGTTGTGAAAGGCAAAGTGAAAGTAGGCATCATCCCAGTGTATGTGGTTTGATATGAGTGAAAGGGGCCAGACATGGGATCATAGTTATAGTAAACAAGTTTATGTTTCTTTTCTAGCAGTTTTGCAATGGATAGAAGAACCCAGGACCTAGTGTATGAAAGTCAAACACTCTTACCGCCTCCCACCCCCCAACCCCTCACCTGAAACCAAGTTTCGAATCTGGTTTTCACAGTCTCTTTACCCTGTTTCTCCCATATCGCTGTTTCTTGATAATTTTTTTTTTTTAAAACTACAAAGTAGTTCTTTTTCCTTTACATAACTGTGTATAATCAAATTTTGATTGGCTCTCTTCCTTGTGATAGAGTGCTTGCCTGGCATGCACAAGGCCCTGAATTCAATCACCAGTGCTGCTGGGCATGTACGCAACCTGTAATCCCAACACTTGGAAGGAGGCCAGAGAATCAGGTCTTTAAGGCCAGTCTGGGCAACATAGCCAGATCCTGTGTCAAAGAAACAAAAAAACCCAAAAACTACTTAAGTCATTTTACAAATGACTCTGCAAAGAGCTGTTTTAGGTATTTCTTCTATTAACCTTTGAGAAATCTATAAGTTCTACTATTTTGTGGGAGGAAAAATTTAATTATCAGACAGCTGTGTAACTGGTTTTTGGATGGTAATGTTTGTTAACCTCTTAAAAAGAAGGAGCAACAGAAAATAGGTCACAGCCAGAAACATTAGTAGAAAGACTTGAGTTCAAAGTTGAACTTGATGGCATGCACTTAAAATCTCAGCATTTAGGACACAGAGGCAGGAAGATTAGCAGTTCAAGGCCATCTTCAGCTGCATGAGACCCTGACTCAGAAAACTTCCAATGAAGATGCTGTGTTTATGTTTCAGGTTCCTAAAGTCACCTACACTGAGTTTTGTCAAGGTCGGACAATGAGATGGGCCTTAGCTTGGAGTTTTTATGATGATGTCACAGTACCAGTAAGTAAAGACTTTGCTTTGGCTTCCCAGATGCCAGCACATGGTGGTTTTAGTCGATCATAAATTAACTAAATCTGTATTATCCCATTTCCCTGAAGTTTGTCTCCAAATGTTTATGGCAAAATGGAAAGGAAAGTGGTTGTAAACAAAACATGGCCCTAGCTGTCTGTAGAGTCTTCCTCTATGGGTTTTTGTGCAACACAGTGATTCTTATTTTAACAAATACATCTTTTTAGGTATTAACAGTGCAGGTAGCAGAGGCTGTAGGCGCACCTGGCCAGTATAATTATTCTGTTGAACATTCTTTAGGAATTGAAACTGAGGTCTGTTTCTTTGCCTTTACCATTGCTGCTTTCCTTGGGAAGCTCCTCCTAAGCATTTGAGTTGCCATTCTGGCTGCAATCGTTTTTCTTTCTCGTTCTGTTTTTTCAATGCTGGGGTTTAAATCTAGCATCTCAAGCATTGTAGGCAAGTGCTGTACCCTTGAACTATACTCCAAGCCCCATGGTTGTATCCTTTTCATATGTAACACTTAGGGATTATGCTGCTCTCTTAGAGGGTTCTCTTAGAGGCTCACTGTTTACAAATACCACTAAAGGGTAAACATGGTGGCATGTGCCTATAATCAAAGTACTTGGGACAGAGACAGGAATATTATGAGTTTGAGGCAAGCTGTATAGTGAGATTCTGTCTCAAAAAAAATTGACCAGACTGAATGATTTTCTGAGCCACACTGGTGATGGTGATAAAACAGCACTTGTTTGTTCTCACATGTCCCAGCAAGAGGGGTTGACTTCTTATTACCTAGAGCTGTGCATCTTAGGCTGTGCCCAGCTGCTCAGCTCACTTTGTTCCCATAGTATATATGGAGGCTGTTACTGGCTCCTTCATGTCGCCATCCCAGGTCCATACATACAGCAGGCTTATTCTGGAGGCTCCTCTTGGCCATTCTTGGTCTCTAAAGCTATTATATTTTAGATGTTGCTGTCTCTGAGTCTCTCTCTGTTGCTATATGGCAGGGAAGTAGATGGGTGTGGAAGTACCAAAGACGATTTGCAGGTGTTACCATGTTTCTGAAAATGTGAACTCAGATTTGAAACCGAACCTGTCTTTACTCCATTCTGCAACTGGATGTGCTACAGGATTGAAATTGCCTCCTTTTTGAATGGCCTTTCCTGCGGAAGCCTCCACTTGATTCTGAACTGTGCAGTAGGGTACCTAGAGGTTAATTTTGGAATTAATCACTAGTTACAAAGATGCCTCTGCCTTTCTCAGTCTTCCCTCCCCTGAATATTACCCTATTGTTTTCTAGACTACTAGGACCTTCATAGCAGATGGTTAAAATCATTAGCAGTACCCTAAGTTATCCCTGTGCAGCACAAACAGCTTTGGGAAATAGAAGTAGCACCTGGTTCCAAGCGCTTTCTGCTTAGTCTGCTGCCCACATTGCCTGCTTCACAGGTGGGAAGAGCTTTTATATTCTCTACACCAGATAAGAGACATTTTCCCTTGCCCCCTTAGGTATGTGCATCATCTCAGACCCTAGTATCAAAGGGCACTATGTCTCTATGTATAAAATCAGCTTATTTTGAAAAGGGATCTGTGAGCCTCTTTCCCTCCTTTTTAGGATACCCTGTAGCTCTCTCCAACCATCTTGGCTTCTTGCCAAGAGCTTCAGAGTTCCTCCTATGCTAGAGAATCCCTCCCTCCCTGCCCTGCCACCATCCCTAAGCTGTTAATAATGCATTCCCAAGTATTTCATTAGATACACTTAAACTGCTAGGGGGAAAATAGCAATTTCTGATTTGTAGTAACCCAGCAACAGTTTGTTAGCACTGGTGCCCTTACCAATGACTCCTTTCCCTGGGGGTAGTCCCAGATTACTTCTGAGATTTTGGTTTGACATTCTTCATGGTTTCCCCCTTCCCTCTTCCTAGACCTTTCCCCAATTGCTGTTTTTTTTTTAAAAGCTCACTGACTTCCCTCTTTTGCTTCTGTTGGGGATGGGAAAAGGAAAAGGAGTTTCAGCCAAGGAGAGAGATACAGAATACACCTAGTTAAGCAGAAATATTGACCTGCTTCTCCACCCCCATCCCTGCCATTTTAGGGTAGATGTGCAAGTTACTATGGCAACTTGTGTTTTCACTTATCTCAGGCCTACTGACTTGTTTCTGTTGGTGCTGAATGCTGAAAATTCTAATTCACTGGTGACTCAAGTGCCTACCCTATGCCCACTGCTCTTGTCAAGATTTATTTTAGCAACAAAAAGGCAGTCCTAATGTTGATAGAATTTCTGTGCCATTATTTCTGAGTGATGTTGAACATGGGGAAGCAGATTGTAAGGTCTGATCTTTGTATGATTCTAACAAGCTACTTAGTAGCTTCTTTGTCCCAATTTCCTAATTACTCAAGGTAGTGTTTTAGATTTGATTTGCTTTTAAGAAGTTTGACATTTGTTAAAACAACAAAGGCAGAGGGTAACACATAGCTCTAGTAAATTGTATACTCTTTATGTGAGCATTGCCCAGGAACCCTGGTTTAAAAAGTATTCACCAGACTGGAAAGATGGCTCAGTGATTAAGAGTACTTACTGCTTTTCAAGAGGACCCTGGTTCAGTTCCTAGCACCCACATGGTGGTTAACACCTGTCCTGGACTCCAGTTTCAAGGGATCCAGTGCCTTCTGGCCTCCACAGGCACTAGTCATCCCTATGATGTTTGTTTAACATTTTTATTTTAAATGAATTCTTTCCACCATGTAGGTCCCAGGAATTGAACTCAAGTGGTCAGGCTTGGTGGGAGGCACCTTTACCCAGTGGGCCATCTCTTTGGGCCCCTCCATAAATTTTCAAACAAGTTGAGGAATTCCATATACCTTTTTCAGGGTTGACAGTTGGAGGCAAACATCAAGTTGGTATTTACTCTTTGACCTTTTTTTTTTTTTTTTTTTTTTTTTTTTAATCAGTTTTAGATGTTGATTTTATTTATTTAGGGAATTCAGTTGCTAAGAAATAGTTGGGGAGGTGGAGGTATACCACAGTGGAAGAATGTGTGCTTAGCATATGTGAGGCCTGGATTTAATCCCTGCCTAAAAGTAGTTTGGTTTGGTTTGGTATTGTTTGATTTTGTTTTAGACAGGATCTCACTATGTGCCCTGGCTGGCCTAGAACTTGCTATGTAGATGAGGCTAGCCTTGAACTTAAAGTAGTCTTCCTGCCTCTGGCTTCTGAGTGCTGAGATTATAAGCGAGTACCTCCACACCCCCGTTTAAAATAGTTTGGAAACCAGTATACCATGCAGTACATTAATGTACAAAATAGATATGATAGTTAGGAATCTGCGCTTCGAGCAAAATCAAAGAATGATCTTCACTGTGATAATAACAAATAAAAACCTTTTTTCAGTTCCTTGAATTCATTAGTTTTGTGGGAAAGAAAAACCTATCTGAAACAATTTATTTAAAATTGTAAATGAATTAAGTGCCGAAATGAATGGTAGAGACAAGTAGTCAGGAATTCTGAAAAGAAATAGTTAAGGCTGAACTGCTTAGAGATGACTTTAGGGACAAAAGTTTCATAGGTTGTTGGTTCTTAGTAAATATTTGTTGAATGTTTAAAGGAATGACATAGGACTCATATTGAAGTACATCGCTGTGAGTAGGACAGCAATAGGCTTGGGAGGTTTGAGATGCTGGATATGATCGTTGTTATTTGAATACACATACTTTTTATTTTAAGACAGGGTCTCACTATGTGCCCTGACTGGCCTAGAACTCAACAGAGATCCCTCGGCCTCTGCCTCCGGAGTGCTAGAATTAAGTTGTGTGCCATGCCCAGCAATATACACATACTGTCTCCTTTTATTTAAACCTCTAGCAGTTGAATAGAACGGATGATATTATCCCTCAGAGGCTTCAGAAAAGTCAGCCCAAACCTTAGTCACTTTAACATTCTGTTTACCAAGTCTTTTCCATAGCCTAGCCACAGTAACCTATCCCTGCAAGTCCTTATCATCTTGCATAGGAACCGCCCTCACAGCCTGTCTTCGAGAGGATTAGAGTCACCCTAAGTCCACCATTCTGGTCAAAAACTTCCAGGTGGTCCAGGTGCCTTTTACTAGTGGGATGACGAGACTCATTTGGTTCTATGGGTCTGTTCATCACTTTCTCTTCCATCCTAATCACTCTGTTTTCCTGGCTGTATTTCTACCATACTGGCCTGCACAAACTTCTGGTGCCACTTTGACCTGACTGCCTTCTCACAGGCTTGCTTCCACTGCATCTCAGCTCAGTTCCAACTTCATAAGCTTTCTTAACCATTCAGCCCATAGGCATCTCTCTTTTCCTCTCTGGATATTATCTTTTTTTTTTT
>NW_008333884.1:3957498-3980606 GCF_000622305.1 Nannospalax galili | reverse complement strand
TTTTTTTTCGTCTTTTTGAGACAGGGTCTCCTTGTAGCCCCAGCTGTCCTGGAACTTACTATGTAGACCAGGCTGGCCTCGAACTCACAAAGATCCACCTGCCTCTGCCTCCCAAATGCTGGGATTAAAGGCCCGCGCCACCACACCCAGTTGGATGTTATCTTTTACTCATCTGTACTCTGCATAAGCTTCATTTGCATTGAGTTTTTTGTTTGTTTTTGTTTTTGTTTTTGATTTTTTTTTTTGGTCTTTTTGAAACAGGGTCTCCCTGTAGCCCCAGCTGTCCTGGAACTCACTATGTGAACCAGGCTGGCCTTGAACTCACAGAGATCTGCCTGCCTCTGCCTCCCAAGTGCTGGGAAAAAGGTGTACGCAACCACACCCAGCAAAAGTAACTTTTTAAGAGTACCATGTAGGGGGCTGAGAGATGGCTCAGCAGTTAAGAGCACTGACTGCTCTTGCACAGGACCTGGGTTTGATTCCCAGTACCCACACAGTGGCTAACATCTGTCTCTAACTGTAGTTCTAGGAATCTGATAATCTTCTGACCTCCTCAGGCATTGAATGACAGAGGTGCACTTACATGCAGGCAGTACACTGATATGCATAAAAATAATAAAAAAAAAAAAAAAAAGGAGTACCATCTGGAAAGTTTTAACTTTAAAGAAATAACTATGGCAGTATCATTTTTAGTTTTTAAAGTAGAACTTGAGTCCCTCTAGTGGGCAGGTGTAACCTACCTAAACTCTTAACTAGAAAGTCTGATGGTGATTTGGATTTCCATGCCCCCTCTCCCTGCTTTCAAATTTAGTGTTCTTAGCCGGGCATGGTGGCGCATACCTTTAATTCCAGTACTTGGGAGGAAGAGGAAGGTGGATCTCTGTGAGTTGAAGGCTAGCTTGGTCTACATAGTGAGTTCCAGGACAGCTGGGGCTATAGAGAGACCCTGTCTCAAAAAGACCAAAAAAAGAATTTAGTGTTCTTATTGGTTCTGGTGTGTTCCATCCCCAGCTGACAAAGAGTTCACAGATACCTGTTGGCTTACACCTGACGTTAGTCATTATTCATTAGTTCTTCTCCACCCCATGTGATCTCAGTGGTCCTGGTCATTCCTAGTCTATGATTTTGCAGGCCTCAGCAAGTTTAAACTCCAGCTATAATTTGATGATTTTATGACAGGTAGCTCTTTTTTATTTTTTTCTGGGGGGTGGGTGGGTGCAGTGCCAGGATCTTACATATACTAGGCCTGTCATTTACCAAGTTATGGCCACAGCAGCCCTACATGTAGTGTTGTTTTTCTTATGCGCACACGTGTGTGTGTGTGTGTGCGTGTGCGTGTGCGCGCTTTCGCGCTTTCGCTTGATCGCTTGCTTGGGTATATGTACCACATGTACATGCATGTGGAGACCAGACAACAACCATAAGATGTTCCTCGGGAGCAGTCCATCTTGGTTTTTGTGATAGGGTCACATTGGCCTAGAGCTCAATGTTGGCTGGCCAGTCAGCCCCAGGGATCCTCCTATTTCCACTTTCCTACTATTGGGATTACAAGCGAGCTATCATGCTTGGTTTTTTTGTTTTATTTATTCTTGAGATTAAACACAGGTCCTCAGGCTTGCATGGCAAACATTTTATCAATGGAATTATCTCCCTACCCTGAAGTTCTTTTATGGAAGAGAACACAGTCTTCCTGGTCCTCTTTTTGACCATAAAATAAACAACAGTAGAATCTGCACTCGTGGCTGGAACAGAACAAAGTGGTATGGTTTAAAAACTTCGATTTGGGTCTGGAGAGATGGCTCAGTGGTTAAGAACACTGACTGTTCTTGCAGAGGACCCGGGTTCCAATCCCAGCACCCATATGGCAGCTAACAGCTGTCCGTAACTCCAGTTCCAGGAGATCCAACAGCCTCTTCTCTCCTTCTTGGGCATTGCACAACACGGGTGCACATACCTGCATGCAGGCAATACACCCATACTCAAAAAATACAAATAATAAAATATTTTTTAAAATGACATAAAAACTGTAATGACATAGCCTGTTTCTTAGTTTTCTTTTTTATAAAATGAAAAAATGATAAGTTCCTTACAGAGCTGTCTGAAGCACTGGAAATAATTTGTGCAAAGGCCTTTGTGTTTCTCATGCCTCATGATTGGGAGCAGAAATATTGGAAATTTCCCTAGTTGTGTCTGTTGTAATGCACTAGATTTAATTGTTTGGATAACTTTCTTCTTTTTTCCATGCCGCCTTTTTTCTTTTAGTCACCCCCAAGTAAACGAAGAAAATTAGAGAAGCCAAGGAAACCCATTACGTTTGTGGTGTTGGAGTCTGTGATGAAAGAACTATCCCTCAAAGCATCGTCTTTGGGCTCTGAGTCAGTGGAAGGCATAGTAGTTGTAACAACCTGGATAGAAAAAATTCTCACTGATCTGAAGGTGTGTGGCTCCACATAGTGATGGAATAATTACCCATAATGATTTTTTGTTTTTTCTTGTATTAAAGGAGTTTGGCAAGTATCGACAAGTGACTTCCTATAAAATTCTGGGTTTTTTTCCTCCATATAGGTCCAGCATAAACGAGTTCCCTGTGGAAAAGAAGAAGTTAGCCTTTTCCTGACAGCTATAGAAAATTCTTGGATCCACTTAAGGCGAAAGAAAAGAGAGCGAGTGAGACAACTAAGAGAGGTGCCTCGAGCTCCTGAGGATGTAATCCAAGCCTTGGAAGAGAAAAAATCCACCCCTAAAGAGTTGAGTGGTAGTCAAGATGTGGTCCCATCCCCCCAGGAGAGTGCCTTGTGTGGGCCTGCTGTGCTGGAAGATGAGTCTGCCATTTTTGGTGGCCACTGCCCAAGCCAGGAGTCACTGTGCCAGGAGGAAACCTCAGAAGCCATGGAGGATGAAAGGAGTGAGGAAAAGGGTGGGATGGAGGTGGTGGAAGGTAGTAAAGGCTCTAGCAATGGAGCCCAGGACTGGGAGGCTTCTGAACATTTCAGCCACCCAGTGGCTGAGAAGGGGAATCACCTGCAAGGAGCAGCTGGACATTACCTGTTTAAGTGTTTGGTCAATGTCAAGAAGGAAGTAGATGATGCCTTAGTTGAAATGCATTGGGTTGAGGGCCAGAACAGAGATTTGATGAATCAGCTTTGTACCTATATACGTAACCAAATTTTCAGGCTTGTTGCTAGTTAATTCAAAACTTTTTACACAGTTAACAAAGTGTCTATATAGGGCTTAGGGGTATACTGTAGTGGCAGTTTGTGCTTACTATGCAGGAGACCTTGGGTTCAGTCCCTAATGTCTAACATCAGTTTTGTTGTTGTTGTTGTTGTTGTTTTGAGACAGGGGCTCCCTGTGGCCCCAGCTGTCCTGGAACTCATTGTGTAGACCAGGCTGGCCTCAAACTCACAAAGATCTGCCTGCCTGGGCCTCCCTGGTGCTGGGATTAAAGGTGTGTGCCACCATGCCCAGTAACTTTTTTTTTTTTGAATCTATAAGACAGTTGCTTTGAAGGAGGAGCCTGTGGGTTGGTTGGCCAGAGGAATTTCACCACTGGCCCATTAGTGAAATCATGTAGAATCATCCTAAAAAGCAGAAACTTAGCTGAGCATGGTGTCTCTCATTTTGAATTCCAACTCTAGAGGGTGAGGCAGGAGGATTGCTATGAGCTTGGGGCCAGTTTGGGCTACAGAGAATAACACTGTAAATAAAAAGGAGAAAAGCAGAAATTAATCCATTTTTAACCCCTTCCCCATTAAAGTTATGTGGAGTTGTAATACAGTAGTTCAGAAAGAAGAATTGTTACGATCCAACAATAAAAAGTCATTGATAAATTCAGGAGGAGCTTAAAGCCAACTCTAGCTCTTCACCTAAGCTTTGGATTGATCCCCTGAGGCAAGAGGGGTTGATATGGCGTCTGGTCTGGGTCCATACTGCCTTGGACATCACGAGTCTTTATCATTGAGGGTTGCTTGATGAAGAAGGGCAGTACAGCAGAGCAGAAGCCTGGGAACTGGGAACCCTCTTCTAGTTGCCTTCGGGACAACATGCTTCCACAGCTACCTGTGATTGATTGGCCCAGTCTCCAGTAAGGATAGCCAGAGTGTGAGGGAAAAAGCCTTGGTAAAGACAGGGATAGGGCCAGTCTGGGGAACACCTGGGAAGCAGTACATTCCTCACTCAAGGCTGTTGTGATATTGCCATTTCAGGTGCAGAATGGGGTTAGCAAAACTGTGAGGTGTGTCTGAGACACAACAAAATATACCTGTAGCCCCTCCTCCAGCCCATTTAAAGTACTGTTTTATAGCAGTTGTACTGCTGTAAGATTTTTTTTTTTAAACATGTGAAGTGGATTATCTTTTGTTTGTAAAATAAGAGTATTCAGAATTGAAAACTATTGTGTCTGAATCCTGAAATTGGGAAAATAGTTTGAGAAATGGAATCATATCTGTATGTAATAGGTAACTTAAAAAAATCTCAGTGGAAGAGCACTCACCCAGCACATGTGAAGCCCTGGGTTCTTCCCTAAGTACCACAGAAAGAAGTGGGCATCAGGGTCAGGTCTTAAATGGTGACATCTGATTTGCTGTTGACCATATCCTACTTTTTTTCTTTTTTTTTTTATTGTGTGCATGTATTGCCTGCATGTAGGTGAGTGCACCCATGTCCTGCAATGCCTGAGGAGGTCTGAAGAGGCTGTCAGATCCCCTGGGACTGGAGTTCAGACAGTTGTTAGCTGCCATGTGGGTGTTGGGATTTGAACCCAGGCCTTCTGCAAGAACAACCAGTGTTCTTAACCACTGAGCCAGCTCTCCAGCCCTCACATCCTACTTTTTTTGTGGCTTTCCCTCATCCTCTCCTTATCTAAAACACATTTCTAATGGAAATTCCAAGGTTCTGCAGATACCTCTGGAAGAGAGCCTGTTTTGTTCTTTTGTCTCAGAAACTATTGTGCTTGATTTTTTTTTTTTTTTTTTTTTAAGCATGCTGTGGTTCTGTTTGGACAAAAATCTTTGAGTCTAGTGCCAGAGCTGTTTGGAATCCATAAAGTAGACTGGTGCTAGGGGTTGGAGAGATGGCTCTCAGTGTTTAAGAGCACTTGCTGCTCTTGTAGAGAACCCAGGTTCCCAGCACCCACATGGTGACTTGCAGTCGTCTAACTCTGGTTCTAGTGGATCCAACGCCCTCTTCTGGCCTCCTGGGCCAGCAGGTATACATATGTACATACAAACATGCAGACAAGACACTCATACACATAGAAATAAATACTCTTTAAAAAAGAAGACTTGGTACTAAGTGGTTAAACTCCCCCCTCTAAGAAGTGGCAGTGGTTTGGTCAAAGCTGGTGACTGTGGCAGCTAGATCAGGCCCTAAGTAAAGGTATTTTTTATTTTTTTGGTCTTTTTGAGACAGGGTCTCCCTGTAGCCCCTGGCTGGCCTAGAACTCATTATGTAGACCAAGCTGGCCTTTAACTTAGAGATTCACCTGTCCCTGCCTCCCAAGTACTAGGATTAAAGGTGTGCACTACCACACCTGGCTAAGTAAAGGTGTGAGAAAATAAAAATACTTTGCCTCCCTGTAGCAGTGGAGTTCAAAGTTGGGAAAAATAGCATTTTAACCATGCCCTCCAGAGACTCCATAGGCTGCCTGTATGTATTTCTAAGATTCTGGGAGCATGTTTTTTGTTTTGCTTTGTTTTTTTCCTTTTTCCTGGGTCAGAAACTGAAAAGATGAAGAAACACTGTTCTGTTCTATCCGTTCATTTGACAGGATGAAGATGCCAGTATCCAGGGTCACAAAAAATGCCTAAATTTAATCCAGGGCCTTAAGATTCTTCATATCCAGTACATTTTGGCTTTGCAGCACCCAAAACCTAGCGCCCCCCCCCCACTTCCTCCCTCTTTGAGACAGGGTCTTATGTATCTGTGTCTGTGTTTCAGTTTTAGGATTAAGATTTGCTATCGTGAAAGAGGTGGTATTGGTGTTAATGATTCTAGAATTTAAAAAGCATCACGAGAGTGCTGGCCATAGTCTTTGGAAAACTAAAACTGTGACTGGGTGTGGTGGCATGCCTTTGATCCCAGCACTTGGGAAGCAAAGGCAGGAAGATCTTTGTAATTCAAGGCTAGCCTGGTCTACATAGTTCCAGGTCAGCCAGGGTTACATTGTGAGACCCTGTCTCAGAAAAACAAAACAGAAAACAAGCTGTGAGTGCTTTCTTTGCATTTGGATGTTACCTCCTTCTAAGGAGACAGGATTTTTTTTGGGGGGGGGTGGTTGTTTTTTGGTTTGTTTTTTTTTTGAGACAGGGTCTCCTTGTAGCCTCAGCTGGCCTGGAACTCACAGAGATCTGTCTACCTCTGCCTCCTGAGTGCTGAATGTTTATTTCTTAAAGTCACTGAAAACATAAAAGGACATCTAAAATTGTTTTGTTGTATAGACCTTGTAATTGTATGGCAGCATATACCTGATATGGGGAAAAGAAACACTTTAAAGAAATTGGTTATATACATATCACAGTTGGAGTGACATTCTGTTTAAGTGTCTGGAGTTCATGTTGGTGTTGGTGGATTGGTATGAAATTAAATCTTTGTGGTATCATCTTAAATTCTATTCTGGTTCCTGGAATTGGCTCCTGATTTCGTGATAGTGTAAAGGGGATCAGAAGCTGAGCTTGTTTTCCAAGGCGAACTAAGGCTGTGTTTGTTCTTCAGAATCTGCTTCAGTTCTGTCAATTTCATTCCAGTTCCAAGGGATCCGACAGCCTCTTCTGTCCTCCGCAGGCATTCATGACACACGTGCACTTACCTACATGCATGCAATACACACATACACAAAAAATAAATATAATAAAATAGTTTTTTTAAAAATCCCATGCAAAATCATCCCAATCAGCCATTTTGTTGTGTTTTTTGAAATGGTTTCATTCATGAAGCCCAAGCTGGCCTTGAACTTGCTAGGTAGCTAGGCTGGCATTGAACTCCTGATTCACCTGCCTCCACCTCCCCAGTTATTATACCTGTTTTTATGTAGTGCTGGGGATTGAACCCAGGGCTCAGTGTGTGGTAGACAAGCCAAATGTCATACCAGCCGAATGTTATACCTACCCCTCACACCTTTTAAGGGAGGGAGTTATGGTGACATCAATCTGTAATCCCAGCATTTGGAAGGTGGAAGCAGGAAGATCAGGAGTTCAGAGCTGAGTTCAAATCTGGTTTTGGCTACTTATGAGTTCAAGGTTGCATGAGAAACCCTGTTTGAAAGAAAGGTGGAGCCTCTTGGTCTTAACTTGAAGCACTTTTTTCTGCAGCCACATGAGGGCACCCTCAGCCCTTTAATCAAATGCCTAAACTTTACTGTGGGAATGGATAAAAAAGTATTTTTGAGCCTGGCGTTGTGGTACATGCCTTTAATCCCAGCACCTGGGAGGCAGAGGCAGGCGGATCTCTGTGAGTTCAAGGCCAGCCTGGTCCACATAGTGAGTTCCAGGATGGCTGGGGCTACAGGGAGATCCTGTCTCAAAAATACCAAAAAAAAAAAAAAAAAGTATTTGTGAAATTTTCTTGAAATAGCTAATTGCTACGCAGATAGGGGTTTTTTTTGTTTGTTTTTTTGTTTTTTGGTCTTTTTGAGACAGGGTCTCCTGTAGCCCCAGCTGTCCTGGAACTCACTATGTAGACCAGGCTGGCCTTGAACTCACAGAGATCCACCTGCCTCTGCCTCCCAAGTGCTGAGATTAAATGCATGCACCACCATGCCCAGCTCATATAAGTATTTCTTACATAAACAAGCACATTTTCACATTAAGAATTTTTTCGAGAAGTAAAAGTATAAAGAAGAAAAAATTCATTAGTTACAGTTTTTATCTGGCCTAGTCTCCTAAAATTTTCATGCTTTTTTATAATCTCAACTGATTAGTTGAGATTTAGTTTTTCTTTAATTCACATCTGTCTATAATACACTTGGTTTGGGCCTTGAAAAAAAAGGTTTCTATCGTTTTTTTTTTCCCCATTGATAACTAGTTAATGGGGATGCCTACCAGAGAGAGACTGTTTATTAACTTCTCAAAAACTTTTTAATCCAGGACTGGTAAGGTAGAGATCTCCTGGGGCTGGGGAGATGGCTCAGTGGTTAAGAACACTTGCTACTCTTACAGAGGACAGGGGGCGGGGGGAAGCTTTTAATTTTATTATTTTTATGTGTATGAGTGTTTTGCCTGCATGTATGTAAGTGCACCACATGTGTGCAATGCCCATGGAAGTCAGAAGAAGGTATTGCATCCCCTGGAACTGGAGTTACGGAGGGTTGTTAGTTGTCATGTGGATGTTGAGAACCAAACCTGGGTCTTCTGCAGGAGCAATCAGAGCTCTTAACTCTGAGCCATCTTTTCGAGCCTCAGCCTTATTTCTTCAGATGGATGTTTCCATGTAGATTAAGAACGTGAAGATTGCTGGATATGATGGTCCACAGCTTTAATCCCAGCACTCGGGAGGCAGAGGCAGGCAGATGTCTGTGAGTTCAAGGCCAGCCTGGTCTACATAGTTCCAGGACAGCTGGGACTACAGGGAGACCCCAAAAAAGACCACAAAAAAAAAGTGAAGATTAATAGCCCTATAGGGATGTAGGCTCAATGAGAAGTTCCATCCCCCCTTATTTTGTGACACAAGGTCAGATTTTGCAATGGTCACTCTGCAGATATGCACGTTGGAAGAAGGCCCTGTTTAAAGTCATTTGCCCTTTGAATAAAGGAACATCTCAAAGGTGTCATCCAGGAAATGCCCTAGGAAAGGGATGTGACCACATCGTTTGTAGGAAACATGTTCCTGGGGAGATTTGATTTGCTGGATGGCATAGCTTTGGTGAGGTCCTATCATTCATTAATAGAACAAACTGTCTTTTGCCTCCCGAGGCAGGGCATTGATTACCCCATATTCATACCTGTGTGAGTACCACTGCAATGTTAAAGCTTGGCACCCGCTAGCAATAGTCTTATGCATCCCTAAGATCCTGCTCTGTTCTGGAAAGATCCTCTGCCGTGACTCACCCAAATGACTAAAACAGCAGTTTGTTTCTTTAATTGCTGGTTGGAACAGCTAATGCTGCCTTTTTTGAAGTCTCTGCTTTTACTCCAGGAAACTAAGCTGTGACTGAGTGAAGACCTTATACCTCTAAATGCTCTTTGAGAGGTGTAGCCTATCTGCCTATCTAAGTCCAAGCAGAAACCCCAGGGCCTCTAGTTCTCCTTAGGAAGAGAAGGCTCACGGGTGCTCCTTAGGAACAAGAGAGTGAACATGGGAAGAGGGTGGAAAGCCACTAGTACACTGCACTTGGCAGAAGTGGCTTGGGAACAGTGCTGTCAAGAGGGCAGATGATGTAGAATCCAGGTGCTTTTCTACCCACCCCAGGGCAATGAACAGTGGGAGATTGCACAGACTTGGCAGCTCCTCAGCCCTGAGTTTGCAGTGCTGTTCTTACATAGGGCATGACAGTCTGACCAGGTCTTGGCCTCCTTATGCCCTAAGGTTATTCACAGAGGAAAGGTGTAGGAGCAGGATTTGAACTCAGATCCAAGAAACCATTCTAGGATCTTGTGCCAAATCTAAAAATTTTATGATGAATGATGCACTTAGGCTAAAAATGTACTTAAGACTTATTTGGGGACCAGAGAGATGGCTCAGTGGTTGAGAGCCCTGGATGCTTTTTCAGAGGACCCAGGTTCAATTCCCAGCACCCACATGGCAGTAAGAACTGTCCTTAACTCCAGTTCCAGGGGAATCTGATGCCCTCTTCTGAGCTCTGGCATTGCACGACACAGGTGCACTCACATACATGCAGGCAGTACACTCATACACATAAAATAAAAATAATAAAATATTTTTTTCAAAAGACTTATTTGAAGCTGGGCGTGGTGGCGCAGGCCTTTAATCCCAGCACTTGGGAGGCAGAGGCAAATGGATGTCTGTGAGTTCAAGGCCAGCCTGGTCTACATAGTTCCTGGATGGCTGGGGCTACAGGGAAACCCTGTCTCAAAAAGGGACCAAAAAAAAAAAAAACTTATTTGACCTGCTTCTGTGTGGGGAGACTTCAATTATATGACATAAGGAAGACAAAACAAACCTGTCTTAACTCTACAGTTTAGCACTTAAGGTGGTAGTATCTTCATGCCTATGGTCAATGAGTGAGACTCCGTAAGGGAAATTACTTATAATTAGTTCTTAATTTATGCCACCAAATCTTCACAGGATCTTGTATTTGGCAGTAGTGCAGATAATTAAGTTGTTAATGAAACCACAAAATAAAGTGTCTGGTGAAAGCACACTTTGGACAAGAGTCAGTGTGAAATAACTGATAATTAGGTAATGACTTTAACAATATGTAATTGTATAATAATGGAAGAGAAGCTTAGTTCTTTTTTAAATACAGAAGCTTCAATATTTCACTTATGAAACAACAAAACTGATGTGCTTTGTAAACTTGCCAGAGAAGGTAGCATTGTCAGAAAATCTTCAAGTTCTCTTCCCAGGTAGGCAGTGAAGCTGTGCAGGTCTGGGAGCCACAGAGGCTGCCTGCCATCTGGTTGACCTTCAGCAGGGATTTGTGGCTTGGGAGTCTAGAAGGAAAGCCAGAAATTCCCAGCTGGGGGACTTGGCTGGATGCTGTAGATATTGGGCCCTCATAGAGGTGGCAGCTTGTGCTGCTCGCTGTCCAAAAAGAGCAACCTACCCTGAGAGCGCTGCTGAGTGGGACTCTACAGGGACTGTAGCTGAGGCCAGTGTCCCCTGTTGGGAAAGGGGGGTGGGGGGTCAGTCTAGACTGACATAGAATCTTTATTCTGTCAGACACGTGTCCCAGAATTCCTGTCTTTTGAGGTAAATGTGTGTTGTGGGGCATCATGAACCAAACTGGCCAGGATTTAGGGAGCTCTGGACCAAAAATAAGGATTCATTCTTCATTCACAGGGAAACAGCTCCTCCGTGAGGCAAGAGCCAAGGAAGGAGAGAGCTCCAGCCCCAGTTGCTGGTTACTACCATGCTGATAGGCACTGTGTTCAGTGTTTTGAGGGAAAACAAATCTAGATTCATGTGAAATGTACTCAGTTGTGATCCTGAGAATTTGCTATTTTATTAAAAAACATAACTGGGGGCCAGAGAGATGGTTCAGTGATTAAGTGCATTTGCTGCTCTTCAGAGGACCCAGGTTCGGGTCCCAACACCCACATCAGTGGTACACAACCACCTGTAACTTCATTTCCAAGGAACCGACACTCTTCTGGATGCCCTGGGCACCTTCACTCACACATGCACCTACCCACACTCAGACACATACACATAATTAAAAATAACAGTAATAAAAAAATGAAATGTAGCAGATGGATCTTTGTCTGAGGCCATCCTGGGCTACACAATGAAACCCTAATAATCTGTTTAAATTTTAAGTAAAATCTTAAATCAGCTGGAATAAAGCTGGGTGTGGTGGTGCGCAGCTTTTTAAAGATTCATTTTCTTTTTTATTTTTATTTATTTATTTTTTTGTCTCTTTGAGACAGTTTTCTTGTAGCCCCAGCTGGCTTGTAACTTGTTATGTAAACCAGCCTGGCCTCGAACTCTCAAAGATCCGTCTGCGTCTGCCTCCCGGGTGCTGGTGCTGAGATTAAAGCATGCGCAACCATGCCCAGCTATCCATTCCATTAAAAAAAACAAATTTAGGGGTTGGGGATTTAGCTCAGTGGTAGAGCACTTGCCTAACAAGCGCAAGGCCCTGGGTTCAGGTCTCAGCTCTGGAAAAAAAAATTTAGTTTATGAGTGTATTGCCTGGATGTATGTAAGTACACCCATGTTGTGCAATGCCCACTGAGGTAAGAAGAGGACGTTAATCCCCTGGAACTGGAGTTGTGGATGGTTGTTAGCCACCATGTGGGTGCTGGGAATTGAACCCAGGTCCTCTGCAAGAGCAGCCAGTGCTCTTAACTGCTGAGCCATCTCTACAGCCCCCTCGTTTTTATTCTTAAAAATAACTTTAGAAATACTTTTTTGTGGAACTGGAGAGATGGCTCAGCGGTTATGAGCACTGACCGCTCTTGCAGAGGACAAGGGTTCAATTCTCAGCACCCACATGTAGCTGTCCTGGAATTCACTATATAGACCGGGCTGGCCTTGAACTCACAGAGATCTACCTGCTTCTGCCTTCCGGGTACTGGGATTAAAGGCGTTGCCACCACTCCAGCCACAAAATAATAAATTTTTAAAAATTGTTATGTGTATGAGTGTATTGCCTGCACATATGTGAGTGCACCCGTGTTGTGCAATGCCGAGGAGGTCAGAAGAGGGCTTCAGATTTCCCTGGAACTGGAGTTAAGGATGGCTTGTAGCCTCCATGTGGGTGCTGGGAATCAAACCCGGCTCCTCTGCAAGAGCAGTCAGTGCTCTTAACCACTGAGCCATCTCTCCAGCCCCTGAATAAAATATTTTTTAAAAATACTTTTTTGTTCTATATGTATATACGTGTGCCTGGGTGTATTTGCACCGCACATGCAGATTGCCCGAGAAGTTCAGGTGGTTGTGGATGCTGGGAACTGAACCTAATTCTCCACAGAAACAGCAAGTGTTCTTACTGCTGAGCCATCTCGCCAGCCCCATATTCATTTTATTTTTAACTATGTGTTTGTGTGTGTGGGGGGGGTTATATGCATGTGAGTACTGGTGCCCAGGAGGCCAGAGGTGTTAGATCTCCTGAAGCTGGAGATACAAGTGATTGTCAGCCACTGGACTTGGGTGCTGAGAACCAAACTTGAATCCTCTGCTAGAGCAGTACCTGCTCTTAACCACTGAGTTATCTCTCCAGCCCAGAAAAAAAAGGTTCTGCTGGGCTTGGTGGCACATGCCTTTAATCCCAGTTCGAGGCCAGCCTGGTCTACAAAATGAGTTCCAGGGCAGGGCTGCAGGGAGACCCTGTCTCAAAAAGACAAAAAATAAAATAAAAAGTTCCATTTTTTGAATTTTATTAGGGTACTGGCAAGGTCAAACTTTCATGTATTTGTACAGCTATGTATGTGTTGTCTATTTCCCTTTTTTTTTGGTCTTTTTAAAACAGCTCTCCCGGTACCCCAGCTGGCCTAACTCACTATGTAGACCAGGTTAGCCTTGAATTCACAGAGATTCCTCTGCTTCTACCTCCCAAGTGCTGGGATTAAAGGTGTGGACCACCATGCCCAGCATGATCATACTGTGCCTTTGTATTTTATTTGCTTTTATGAATAGAAAACTTCATCACCCTAGAGTAGGAAATGTTTGCCTAAGTTTTTGGCTTTGTTTTTTACATTCATCACTTGACTTTCTTTGAGATAATGGTGTGTATTTTAAGGTCCTGGCTCTGTTGAGCCAGGGGAGAGTACAGAAATAGCCAGTAAGCTCCTATTTGGGGCAGGGAGTGGTCGGCTAGGGAATAGGTATAGACTGTACTTTGCAACCCCCAGCCTAGAAGTAGAATCTTGAGCTAGCCTGTGGTTCTTGGGCTCAGTACTGCCCAGTGGAGATTCAGTCCTTCCGCTTGCCTTTTGTGTATGAACTTGTGTTGCTGAGGTGGTCCACCTTTCCTTGGAGAGCATTCCAGCCCTCTGCCTTGGGAGAAGCCATCCCTATCTCAAGCACATCTCCACCCCCTGCGTGATCCAGCGGGCTTTTGACTCATAGTACATTACTCCGCCTCTCTTTACTCATAACTGCCTGGTCCCACTCGCTTGACCTGGATTAGTTGACTCTCCAAAAGTCACCACCTTTTTCCTTCAAAGGAGTATCTGAAATCCTAGTCCTTGCCCTGCGTCTTTCAGCTTCACCCACTGGTGTCCTCAGCCCCACCTCCAGCTGCAGGGCCTGGCTCATTCCTGGTTTCCCTTCTTTATTACTCAGTATCCACACCCAGGGTGGTGCCTGGATAAAATCTGCCCCTTTCCCCAGTTACCTTCTCAAGCCAGACATAAACCCCAGTGAGAAATGGCCACCTTTCAAGACCCAGTTGGAGGTCTCGAAACTGAAGGCAGGACTTTCCTTAGGTCCTGAATTTTCTGGATCAGTCAGATTCTCACAGGCTAAGCTTGTTTATGGGACAGCACTAAGCAAAGTTAATGATTATTTGTTTTTGGCAAGGAGAGGTGCAGCTTGCTCTTCATCTTCACCCACTTCTGGGAGACTCCAGGGACTCTGGACCCCAAATGAATGGTACTTGCCCAGCTTTGGTTGACCTAGACAGAGAAGAGAATCAGGCCACCACTTCTCAACTTGGCAGTTTGGTGACTTCTGATAAGACCCCTTTTCTTGATAACAGTGTTTCACATATCATGTGATCACAGCTCTTCCAGCTGTGACATCAAGTGAGGCAGTGCAGAGGGGAAGTAATTTAGCCAGAAGGCGGAACTAAATTCTACCTGTTTCATGGGTGCTATAGACTGGGGAAGGGAAGTGACTCCTGGAGAACTTGTTAAACTTAAGATTGATCTGTCACAGTAACTCCAAATCATCCTGATGGGCTTATTAGGACTTGGGCTCAGTGGGCTACCCAGCCCTAAACTTATTTTGATTTGTTTTGGAGTCATGGTCTCTGTAGCCCAGGCTGGCCTTAAACTGGGGAGCCATCCTCCTGCCTGAGTCTGGAAAGTGTTGGGATTATAAGTGTGAGCTACCGGCCTGGCTTTGATTTATTTCTTCTTGGAGAACTATGATCTGGGAGGCTGACCTAACCTGAGAATTGCACCACTCTTAAGGGCCCTGGTGTAGGTGTATCATCTACTGCACCCAATATGGAGGACAGCAAAATTAACCTTTCTTGGTGTGACTATGCACTGCAGTGAGTTCTGCTCTGTTTCTTTACTCCACTCAGGCTTACCAGAGATCACCTGGCTTTAGCTATAAGAAAACTAAGCTTGCTGGGTGTGGTGGCACACGCTTTTAATCCCAGCACTCTGGAGACAGAGGCAGGTGGATCTCTGTGGGTTCAAGGCCAGCCTAGTCTACACAGTGAGTTCCAGGCCAGCTGGGGCTACTGGGAGACCCTGTCTCAAAAAGACCAAAAAATATACTAAGCTTGTTGCCTGCCGTGTGCTTAGCACCCAAGTAACAAATAAATACTCATTAAATGAATGTTGCCTGGAGTGTCCCTGAGCATAGCTGTCTTCTATCCCTTTACTCCAAAGCTGACTACATCCCTTTGGTCTTGTTTTAATTATTACTGATGAAAAGCCTCCCAAAACCACTAGTAAAAGGTGCAAAGTTGGGCTTGAAGGATTGGGCATCTTCTGGAATCCAGTGTGAATATCTGTATGTTTAGCTCAACACCCTCTCCCCTTAACTGGAAGTGGTCAGGGAAGTAATTTCATATAGCAATTGGAGTTATATATGTACTACTTTGTTAAGATGAGTGGTGGGAGGGTAGAAAGTCAATCTAAGGAAGTGTGTAACTTATAAGAACTGGGAACATAATGGGATGTGGATTAGGCACAAGACAGGAGGAAGAAGTTGGAAATCCTCACGATCAAGTGCACAATAGTGGATGACCCAGGTTTCCTCCTGACCCATATAGCCTCAGCACCTAGAAGCTGTAACAAGGCTTGAGGAATAACTGGAGATGGCTGACTATGGGATCGTTCCCCAAATCTGCTAAGTTTTTGCTGAAACAGCAAAAAAGATGATTGCTTTCCCTTGAGTGAATACGCCTGCCAGCTTCTTCCTTGGCTCCCTCTCTTGGAGGAAGAAGCTGAGACTGAAATGTTAAAAACAAAAACAGGGCGGGACATTGTGGCACACGCCTTTAATCCCAGCAGGCAGATCTCTTGTGAGTTCAAGGCCAGCCTGGTCTACAATAGTGAGTTCCAGGACAGCTGGGGCTACAGGGAGACCCTGTCTCAAAAACACCAAAGAAACCCCAAAAAAACCAAAAATCAAAAATACCACTAGGGGCTGGAGAGATGGCACAGTGGTTAAGAGTACCGATTGCTCTTGCAGAGGACCCGGGTTCGATTCCTAGCACCTACATGGCGGCTACGAACCATCCTTAACTCCAGTTCCAAGGGAATCTGAAGCCCTTTTCTGACCTCCACGGCATTGCACGACACAGGTGCACTTACATACATGCAGGCGATACATTCATACACATAAAATAATAAAATATTCAAAAAAAACTTTTTTTTAAAAAATTTATCTTTTTGAGACAGGGTCTCCAGTTGCTGTCCTGGAACTCACTATGTAGACCAGGTTGGCCTTGAACTCACAGAGATCTGCCTGCCTCTGCCTCCCAAGTGCACTGCCTCCCAGTGTACCACCACACCTGGCCATTTCCTTCTACTTTTCATACCCCCTCCTTATAAGTGTCCCCAACCCCACTGTCCATCCCAACTTTGGGAAAACTTTGGTTGATGAGAAATTCTGGTTGACCATTTAAGAACAACAGGCACAAAAAGCCACCTTTCTAAATCCTTGCTTTTGCCTAACATCCCCTGGCTGCTGTCCCCATATGACCCAAATAAACAGATGATCATGTGAAGCCAGTAAGGCTGTTTGTTTTAAATAGCAAGCATCTCCACTAAGCTCTGGAGCAGATGGGGTATTGGGGGCAAGGGAGAGGCCAGCATTCAAGTCAGTGTTCACATTGCCCATCTTCTGTTTCCTCACCCCTGAAAGACAAAGTGTCTTCAAAATACCCCTCAGAAAGGTGATTTCTTATTGATACTGAACTGGTCACTCATAAAAATAGAACTGGACTTCATCTTCTAGAACAGACTCCAGATCTGAGTGCAGTGGCCACCTGAGGAAGGCAGAGAGGGACAAGCAAAATGGTAACATCTCAGGTTACAGTTGATAATGTTCTTTAGCCTTCTACCTGGTGTTTGTGTATCACCTCTAAACCTCCCATTTTCTTTAGTTGTACAGAGTAGGCCAGGCCCATCCATATCCAAAACAGGTAGCCAATACCTGGAGGAAATCATGTTATGGCCAGCAACTTCTACAGTCTTCCTAGGAAACGGGCACTCGGTGCAGAGAACTGGGCTGTGCTGTTCTGCTCTCCTTTGCTCCCTCATCATAAGCAAGGTCAGTGATGCCCAGACATTTGTGTAAGGGCTGTTTTGTGCTTAGCTGCACATCTAGGACATTCAATATGCCAAGATCAGCAGCTAAATTCACAAGGTTCTTAATTTCCAGGACCTCCTGTATAAGATGTCTTTATGACATCCTCAAAGGAAGGAAATAAAGCTAGCAAATCTTGTTTCTTCTACGCCCCTGCCTGTTCTCCAGCTAGTCTGTAAAGTAGGCACATAAACCTCTGATGGCACCATGTGGATGAGATGGATTGGCAGGGTGGCCTGCCTCTGTAGTTTTTTTTTTTTTCCCCCCTCGGTGTCTTTGAGACAGGGTCTCCCTGTAGCCCCAGGTGGCCTGGAAACTCACTATTTAGACCAGGCTGGCTTTGAATGCCTCTGGTCTTACAACTAAGGCTTGCTTCCTGGCCTCCTGAGCTGGAACCCAGGATCCTGAAACCTGTCTCCACTCTCCCTGCACTGGTTAACCAAGGAGCTTAAGGCCATTAACAGGCTGTGTTCTATGCTCAGAACATGGAACAACAGAACTGGATCTGCCCTGGTGTGCTGGGAATATATGCTGGCAGTCGACTGGTGCCTTTCATTACCTACCAGTGGACACTAGGCTAGCCTCCACGAAAGCAGCAGAGCAACAGGGTTGGGTTCCAGGCATATAAATTTCTGTTTCCCCCATCAGTCTTATGTCAAGTGTTCAGACCCTTCCTGAACAGCAGTTTGATAAGTCTGTATGTGACTGGAGGTGAGGGGAGTTTTGCCTTCAGAGTTGCTCATGGGGTTACCTACTCATGGCTCAAAGATCAGCCGAATGGTCTTAGACCAAGTTCTTTCTCTTGGGCCTGTTTTCTTATCTGTAAACTGCACGAATTTGGGCAACCTGACTTCAAAAGTTCAACTTTGCCCAGAGGCGCTCCAAGGCAGTAGGGCCAGGCTAGAAAAGAGGAGGAGGGCAGGCGCGCAGCGGGGAGAGCACGGTTCAAGTTAAACGCATCGACCCCGCCCCGCGCCCCACCAACTGCCATTGCGGTCCTGCCCGCCGGCAGCGCGGCTTCCGCCCTCCACGTTGTTGTTCCTGATTTGGACCACGCCTCCTTGGCCTGTGAACGCCTTCCCTTGACCGCTGCCGTCTGGGCCCCAGAACTACCGGTGTCCTCTAGAGTGGCTCAGTCTCCACCCACGTCAGACACGAGTGGACAAAGAATTTAGGGGAAGGAAAGAGAAAAACTTGGTTTTAAACGGGCTGGTGGTGAAGAGTACAGGATAGGCTTGAGCCCGACTGCGGAATTCCCCTCTAGGTGTCTCAACCCAGTGGCCCCATCCGCACCCGCTAATACGACCCTGCAGACACTGGCCCTTTAAACGGAAGGCTGGCAGCGCGGGGTGTCCATGTGGAGCTGCTCCATGCCGTGTTGTCCTGCCCGGTCATTGGCCCGAGGCCGGGTGACGTAGCCTAATAGGATGCGAACGCACTGCGGGGGGAGGATCGGAGACAAAATCCGGAACAGGATCCTCACCGTTCCATCTGTCTTTCCTCCGGCTGCCAGCAGCCTGCAGCTCCGCCCAAGGGGCGGATCCCAGGGGGAATTGCGACAGACAGGGCGGTTGTGGGATTTAGGTCGCTTTTCGTGCGAGTGGAGACCCAAAGTTCCGACCGTAGGTCGCCCTACGTTATCCCTGTCTCAGCTAACCTACGCCCTGGACTTCCATTCCTTCTTTCATCATGACTGATCTCATCGTGAATGACCCCAGCACGCACTCCTCGTTCAACTTGTAGCTGACTACTGAGGCGGGGAGGGGCGAGGCGGGAGAACGGAAATACAGCGCGCAAACCTGGCTCTCTCTCATCCCCACCCAGGCCACGTGTGCGCGCGCGCGCCCGCGGTCTTTCTGGTGGGCGGGGCTACCCCTCGCGCGACCCCGCCCCTCCCTTCCTGAGATGCCGCGGCCCAGCGGGCGGGGGCTCCGGTCCGGGCTTTGGCTGCCGCCCCGGTGTAGTAGCGGGGGCGGCGGCCGGGGGCAGCGCGGCTCCTTCCCTTGTTGTGTGTGTCGGTGCCTCCTCGCCATCTTGTTGCAAAGCCCTTTCTTGTCGGCGGGACTCCCGGGGGCCGCGAGGCGGGAGGCATCAGAAGGGAGGAAGAGGAGGAGGGAAGAAAGAAGGCAGTGCCGCCTTTTTTTTTGCCGCAATTTTTTTTTAATTTGCAAATTTCTATTTTGCAAATATTTTGGGAGACATTGATTTTGCTGCCCGTGCTCCCCCGTTCTTTCTTGAGGAGTGCGCTGCGCCGCCCAGCCCTGTCGCCCCCCGGAGGTGATCCTTCCCTCCTGCCCGCCCGCCAGCCTGACCTGTGCCCGGCTCGCGGGCCGCAGCCTCGGCCGCGGCGCGCCCCCGGCCGCTCTCGGCGCGATGAGCATAGAGACGCTACTGGAGGCGGCCCGCTTCCTGGAATGGCAAGCGCAGCAACAACAGAGAGCACGTGGTGAGCGGCCGGGCTGGGCCCCTGGGGCACTGGGCAACGGGAGGCGAGTGACCCCAGCCTCTGAACCCACTGGAAACCTCAGGAAACGACCTAAAAAGCTGGGCAGCGCAAGACCTCCCCGCAAGAGCCGCGGTCTCAGAGGAATGATGCGGGCAATGAAAATAATTAATGAATTCATTAATATGCAGCGAGGGACCCGGCTTCTGCGGGCGTCACCCTAAGCTGCCTGGCACCCCTTGTGCACCTTCCGTGGGGGGCTCCTTTGGCGTGGGTCGGCGGCGCCCTCGGTAGCGTTGGCGATGTGTGAACCGGGGGATGGGGTGAAGGATGGTGTTGCGTGGGAGTGGCAGACCCGCATGTGCGTGCGTGTGTGCACGGGGCTGTGTCGATGGGAGCCTGGGGAGAGCGGATGAACGGACGTGTACACGGGCGTGTGTACTGCACACGAGTGGGCGTGTGCGTAACGGTGGGGGTGGGGAATACTCTACGCGGAACAGCTCTCCGGATTCCCTGGCCCTGGGTAGGAGGGTGCGGGGTGCGCTCCCGGCAGATCTACGCGCTACTTGGGGCGGAGGCGGCCTTTGCAGAATGAAATGACATCGCGTGTCTTATGATCCTGGCCAGCCCCGCCTGACCCCGCCTCCTGAAGCAGGGCTGGGTCGCTCGTTTGGGTTGGGTTGAGAGCCTCGCTGATTGGGTGCATGCGACTGTCCCGCGGGTCGCTGGGGGCAGCCACTAGGCCCCGCTCGCTGTGCCCGCTTTAGCTGGTGTGGAATGTGGCGTGTCTGCGCGTTCCAAACCCGCTCTTGGCTGGAATGTTGCGCGTGCTTGCGCCCCAAGCCCGTTGGTTACACCGGGTGGTGACGTGGACCGGCCCCGCCCCCGACCACGTGCACCGGGGGACACTCCCGCTGGGGACAGCGGAGCCGCGCCCCTCCTCACCGCCTCGCGCTCGGCTGGGGGCGGGGCTTGGGCGGGGCGGGCGCTGGGCCTTGCGCCGGGTTGGGGCCCGGGCCTGGTCTCTGGACATTTCCTAGGAAGAGCCTTTGCCCTGGGAAGGAGGAGCCTCGCCTCGGCTTTTGCCTCAACATTGGGGTTTTGATCCTGTGGGGAGGGAAACCCTCAGAATCTCAGGATGACATTTGGAATTCGTATCTCCCCACTGACCTCCCCCAACGATTTCCCCAGGCCTTTCTGACGACACTTCGGCCAGATTAGAATGAGCCACCCCGGGAAAGGCAAACTTTGTCGCGCCCTCAGAGAGAGTGGAAGAGGGGATTAAGATCCTATCACCACCAGCCTTAACGGTGGTTCTTAGCCTTAGAGTGCTGCTGAAATAGGGGCTGAGGGGAAAGACCTCCGTTTTCCAGACTTGTGAGAACCTCTGCCCTAGAACGATGTGTGTGCAGTTCCCGGGGATTCCTGGGTCCCCTATCCGCCCAGAACCCTTCCGTCGGCCTGGTTGTCGTTGAGAGACAGCTTCGCTCTCCTTTCCTTTCTGCCTATTGTTGCTTCAATGATGAGTCATGCAGGAGGTAGTAATGTGGTGTGTGCGTGTGTGTATGTACGCGCGTGTGTGTGTGTGTGTGTCTGTGTGTGCGCGCCCGCCGCCCGCCTGCAGTTTTTGCTGCTGCCTCGCATAGGGCGGAAGCCGCGGTAGCCGGTCAGGGGTGGAGGAGCTGCAGGTCTGCAGGCCTAGTCAGACCGATCAGCCTCTCAAGGTCAAGAGTCACTGGAGATGTCCGAGACCCAGATGCTTGTGTTTTGCAGAACTGATGCTCTAGGACGTCAGCTCACAAGCTCCTCCCCCTGTCTTTGGGGTCCAGAGTAGAGTCAAGCAATGGGCAGTGCTGGTGGTAACCAGAATGCCCCGTGTGCGGTTCCAGTGGTGAAAGGGAGGTCGCACAGGTTTTGAAGTCATGGGAATCACTTGCTGCTACCGTCAACACAATGCAGTTCAGGAATGCCGATTATATCTCCAATGCTTAGCAGGCACTATGCTAGTAGTGGTGAACACCATTGATCCTACTCTTGCCTCCAGGAAACTCTTATTTAACCCTTATCTTACCTGAAGGCTTTTCTAGCCATATGGGGAAGGGGAGAAGACCTTCACTGTCATCCAACCTTGCTCAGTTAACCAGAGGCTGACCAGAGAGGGAGGGGAATGGTGGATGCAGTTCTACAAAGGAAGCTGGGAAAAGCTTCTCTCCTAAGAAATTGCAGAGCTCTGTCCTTCCTCCAGATGTTGAGAACTGGGGAGAAGCTAAGTTTAGCTCCCTGGTCATAGCTTCTTGAAGAATCAGAGTCTTAAGAGGACGAGTGTATGCTCGAAAGCCAAATCTACTGCAAGAACGCATATAGAGATGACCAGACCTGGTTCCAGGAGTTTAAGGTCCATAGCTGACACAAACCTGCTGACCAGAACTGCTCTTTTGGGATTTATAACTGATGACCAACGCTAAACAGGGATTCACTCTTCCTTGACCCTCAAGGCCAAGTCTGGCCTAGAGCAGTTTGCTCACGTGATGAACCTGAGGCTCTGATGCACATGTGAGCAAATGTGAGAGAAGAAAAGAAAGGGCCAGGCCATGCAAGTGCTGAGGAGGGTCTGGCCGATGCTCTTCTATTCTGACTGGGGGGAGCTGGCTGATGTGTTCCAAGGTGCCTTACAGTGTCTTGCTTGGGGCCTACCTCATGTGCCAAGCTCCTTGGTAGCATATGGAAGCGTAGAACTGCAGTCACACTCAGGTGACAGAGCGTGGACCCCTCAACTTGCATCCCTGTGCTTACTAAATCTCTGGGCTACAGAACCTTGAAACGATTGTAGGCAGCACGAGGCCTGTGTTCTCCCAGCCCAGAGGGTCATGCTAAATTTCCTAGGGTCAGTGTTCCGGTGGAGCCCAGGGAAGGTGAGAGGAGAGAGGGAGTGCACCTGTGAGTGCGGACAGACTTTGAAACAGCCTAAACACAGTTTGCTCTTACTGGAGATCCTGGCACCAGCAAGTGGTCTTGGCCCTCCAGTACACCTGGGAGGGGGGGTCACTGTGGGTGAGAAATGAGTCAGCCAGGGCAATAGGCAGGAAGCTTTGGTGGGCTGGCTCAGTCCCTGAGCAGCCTTTGATGCAGTCTACTATGCTGGGCAAGGTGTGATGGAGTTTTGCTGTTTAGCAGTCCTTCCTAGTACCTGGAAAGCATTTTTGCTTGGTGGCTCCGGAAGAGAGGGTAGATTGCCCGCTCCTAAGGGTAGGAAGAGGATGCCAGCTCAGCTCCTAAGGGAGCTAGCTTTAGATTTGCTTTAAAATAGAGGCTTTTTGGAGCTGGGAAGAGGGCTCAGAGGTAAAGAGAGCTCCCAGCTCTTCAGAGCACCTGAGTTCAGTTTCCAGTACCCACAGGTGACTCACAACTGCCTAGAACTTCAGTTCCAGGAAACCTAACACCCTCTTACGGTCCCTGCAAGCAACTGCACACATGGCATACACAAATAAAAATAAAAATAAAAATTGGGGCTGGAGAGATGGCTCAGTGGTTAAGAACACTGGCTGTTCTTGCAGAA
>NW_008333884.1:3918988-3957380 GCF_000622305.1 Nannospalax galili | reverse complement strand
GTGGGGTTATCCCAGAAACAGGTAAGAATGAACATTTATTGTTGGTAGTGTAATTACAAACAATAATAAATCCCACCAAGCACTGATAGGCTTTTTCAAAAACTCACCATACGTAACAATTTTAAACAGTTTTAGTGATCAAATTGCTGATGAGGGACTAGAGAGATGGCTCAGTGGTTAAGAGCACTGGCTGTTCTTGCAGAAAACCAGGGTTTGAATCCCATCACCCACATGGCAGCTAACAACTGTCTATAACTCCAGTTCCGGGGAATCTGAAAGCCTCTTCTGTCCTCCGCAGGCATTTTGAGACACGGGTGCACTTATACACCTATACACATAAAAAATTAAATAAATAAAACATTTTATTTTGGTCTTTTTGAGACAGGGTCTCCCTGTAGCCCAGCTGGCCTGGAACTCACTTTGATGTAGGTAGTCAAGGCCAGTGAGATGCCTCAGCTGGTAAAAGTGCTTACTACTCAAGCCTGACTGAGTTCAATTCCAGAAACCCATGGTAGAAGGAAAGAACTGACTCCTAAAGTTAAAGTTTGAGTCAGTCAAAGAAGTAGAGGTAGAGGGATGTGCCAGGTGCAGCTGGCTTTGTAGACAGAACTAAGCAGGCTTCTTTTCCAGTGTAGTTTGTAGGAACCTGGAGCAGGGAGCAGTTTTTTTCAGGGGCTGTAACTAAGCCAGTACTGATAGGGAGAGAGGCATGAGAGAGCAAGGCCCCCTCTCATTGGAGCAAGACCTGTCTTGCTTGATTTGCTCCCTTTCCTGAAGGGCAGGAGAGAGAGGAAGAGGCCACTGAAAGCAGTCCTGAACTCTGGCTGCTGGGAAACAGCTTTGTGCTTCCTTCTACACTTCCCCTCTACATCCTCCTTAGCTTCTTCCTTACTTTGTAGGGCTAGAGACACACCAGCTCCTCTCAAAGTGTCCCCTGGCCAAAAGGCCTGGGGCATTTGAGCTTGGAAAGACCTGAGGATGGAGGGGGGATTGCTCCCTTCCTCCCTAGAGAGGACTTAGCCCCATCCCCACATCATGTGGCCAGGTTGGGGTGTGTCCACCCCCTATGCTGTCAGCCCAGTGGTGAATGCCACAGGCAGAAGGGCTCCTCCCTTGCTTGCGGGGAGGGGTGGCCCAGCCCTGCTCTGTAGCCAGGAAACCTAATGATAGGGCCTGGGAGAGGCTCAGATGGTGCAAGTGAGGTGGGCATTCTGTTTTCAACCAGCTCTTGAACAGGTCTCACTTTTTTGCTGATCTTTCAGTAGAGATGCTGAAGGAAATGTCCATGGGGGTGGCCTGAATTCAATGGCCCTGCTCAACTTCTACTGCTTCTACCCAGTCTTCCTTTCTGCCTGCCTCTTACCTTTCTAGATTGTACTGTTCCTGCTGCAGGTGTGGCAGGGAACACAGAAGAGGGGAGATTGAGAGAAATGGCTTAGTAACAAGTTAGGAGAAGGGGCAACTGAAGTGTTGAATACTTCCTGAGAAAAACTGAAGTCCTGGGACATAGTCTGGGAGTCAAGAGTCCTGGCCCATTTCCTCAAGAAGTGAATGTGATGTGTCTGCCCTGTAACCTGGGGCTTTTGGAAAGACAGGAGAAGATACCCATCGGGCTTACAATGACACAAGTACAGGGCATCTGGCTAGGTGTCAGGAGACTTGCTGTGTAATCAACAAATCATTTTGCCTCTCTGTCTCATTTACTCATCTGTGAAAGAAAGGTACTGCCCTCCCATCCAACAGGTGCTTGGTAAATTCTGTAGAAGGTGGTTGTTGTCCTGTGGTGGCCTGGCCTGTTACCAGCTCTCCAACTTCTACATCTGCCCCTAAGGATACCACCTACTCACTCACTTGCCTAGCTCCTCCAGCTACAGGTTGCCAGGCCTGCAGCATCTCCTCATACCTCCTGCTGACCTTTCCAGGAACTCCTGTCTTACCCTAGCCCAGCCTGTCACCTCTATTCCTTTTTGCCCCAGGCTGTGAGCTCCTCAGTGACAGGGACTAGGCCTTCTTTCTCTGTTCAGTGCTGGACAAGCTAGGGTTTGTCTGGTGTCCCAGGCTGGGCAGGGTGTCACTGAGCACCGGCTGGGACAAGGTTAGGGTTGGAGGACAAGTTAAATAGGAGTCCAGGATTGCAGGCTCTGCTAAGACCTTTGTGTGTTCTCTCTGTGTAGAGGAGCAGGAGCGCCTTCGATTGGAGCGGGAACGGGAGAGAGAGCAGGAGCAGAAGAAGGCCAGTAGTCTGGCCAGGTTGGCCCATGCCCTGCCTGTGGAAGAACCCCGCATCGAGGCACCACCCCTACCCCTCTCACCACCAGCACCACCACCGGCACCACCGCCACCACTTGCCACCCCTACCCCACTGACCGTCATTCCTATTCCTGTAGTGACCAACTCCCCTCAGTCTCTGCCGCCGCCCCCGCCCCCGCCACTACCTCCTGCAGCCCAGCCCCTGCCCCTGGCACCTCGTCAGCCAGCTCTGGTCAGCACCCCTGGACTCAGCATTAAGGAGCCGGCTCCCCTGCCCACCAGGCCCCAGGTGCCCACCCCTGCTCCTTTACTGCCTGACTCAAAGACAACAGTTGCACCCACTGGCAGTCCCAAGCCTTTGCAGCCCCTCCCCACACCCATTTTGACTATAGCACCGCACCCTGGAGTCCAGCCTCAGCTGGCCCCCCAGCAGCCACCCCCACCCACGCTTGGGACCCTGAAGTTGGCACCAGCTGAAGAAGTCAAATCCAGTGAACAGAAGAAGAGGCCTGGGGGGTGAGTGGGGTATGGCATTGGGGCCGTGGGATGGGAGTGGTCACCACCCCGGGCTGTGTGTGCAAGAGAAGAAACTGTTCCCAGCTAGCCCTTCTAGTAATGCCCCATACAGCAAAACACAACCCTGCGAAGGAATGGCTATTGCCTTCTATTGGGCTTCTGTGTTGTCTGACACCCCCCCCCCCCCCACCTTGGGGCTTTCTTGTTTTGGGCCCCCCCCCCCCCCCAGCTTGTGGCATTTCCAGGCCTTTGGAGAAAGTACTCAGGTTATGGGCGGGGGTTGGCTGCTGCTTACTCCCAGGATTCCTTCTGTCTTTCTTTAGTTGGACTCTTGGGAGGGGAGGGTTCCAGGGATTGTGGGTTGAGCCATAGATGCGCCCTTCAGGGGGTGGATGGGGCTCAGTCCAAGGCAGAAACCTCTAGTTTATAGAGAATGTTGGGGACAGAAAGCTGTGGCACTTGGCAAGTGGTGGCTGGGGAGGGGTAGGATGACAGGGATCAGGAAAGCCACCTATTTGGGCCTTCCTCCCTCAGTGAGCCTCCTGTCTGTCTGGGTTTCAGGATCGGAACCAGAGAAGTCCACAACAAATTGGAGAAAAACAGGTGTGTGTGAGTGTGACTTTGGGCCCTCCCTCCCGGGACTCACCCACCCGTGCTTGGTTCTGCAAATTTCCCCCTGGGTTTTGCCCCGCCCCCAGCCCTGTCTTCTCTGGCTCTGGCTGACCAACACTCTTTCCCCAGGAGGGCCCATCTGAAGGAATGCTTTGAAACCCTGAAGCGCAATATCCCTAACGTAGACGACAAGAAGACGTCGAATCTGAGCGTGCTGCGGACGGCGCTGCGGTACATCCAGGTATGCGGGAGGGAGGCCGGGCCGGGTGGTGCTGCATGGTCGCTGCGCCAGCTTCTTCCTGCCCGCCGCTCTCCCCTCCCGCCCCTCGCTCGCCCCGCCCTCCCGCGCTGCTGGCTCCCCCGCCCGTCTCCACGCGGGCGCTGAGCACATGGCCCGGCTGACGTCAGCGGGGCTCCCAGCCCAGGAAGGGGGGCGGAAGCGCGCGCGTGCGCGGGAGGTCACTGGCGCGGCGCTCTCCAGCCTTCCCCTCCCCCACGTCCGTGCGACCCACGGTGGGTTCGGGGGCTGGAAACCCGGTGCCAGGCCCCCGGTGACCGCGTGACCAGGGCACGAAGCGGGCCAAGGGACTATCACTAGTGGGGGAAGTAGATCGGGAAGGATGGGGTGTGTCCGGCTACGTGGCAGTCGGCAGGTGAAGCCCCTCGTGGATTAAGATGTCGGGGCATGGCGCATTAAAGCGCTCTAACGCAGTCCGCGGATGGCACCACTAAAGTGCACTACGCCCGACTCCCGCGTGTGGAAAGCAAGGACCCCCCTCTGGCTGTCTGCTCTCCCTTTTGGGCATCGGCGGCCCTCCGCAGTACCGAGGAGATGCCAGATAGGGCAGTTGCCATGACGGCCTGGAGTTTCGGTCTCCCTGGAAACCTGCATATGGTTTCGCGTGCCCCCGAAGCGGTGGGGGATGGGGTGGGCGGCCACGCTCGGCTGCCGCAGAGACCTGAGCCATTGGATGGAGAACGGGAGGGACTTCGAGAGCCTAGCGGCCCGCTCAGGGCAAGCTTCGAGGTCTCCCTGTCAGCCCACTCGGGATGCTGCGGGGAGCGGGACTCCGTCACAACCACCTGGGAGGGGCGCCCGGCTGCGAGGTAACCAACCGGGCCTGCTGGGGGGGAGGGGGCGAGGAGGCGAGGAGGCGTCGCTCAGTCGGCCGCTACCGCTGCTCCCTCCGCGCCTCCTGCTAACCCGCGCCTTTCCGCCCGCCTCCTGGGCAGGGTAGGGGCTGGCACGCCTCCAGGTCGCTTCCCGGCAGCCGGGGGGCGGGGCCTGGCTCCAGGGTTGGCTGTGCCGGGTGCGGAGGGCGGGGAGTGACGCAGCAGAGCCGGTCCGCGTGGATGCGCGCGTGCTCGGAGGAGGCGGGGCCTCTGGCGGCCCTTGGGGCCCCACTGGGGCTGTGAAAGACTGCAGACCTTATTTCAGCGATCATTTTGCAGAATTTAAGTGTGGGTGTAATTTACTTGTCTTCAGCTATGTGGTCTCTTAGCAATCCTGTTGTATGTAGCAACATTTTCAGTGAATGTCATTTTCCTCGTTTGTTTAATGATACTAAATAGGAAAAATAGTGCCATAGAGATATTTGAAGAATTGAAATTTCTGCTAATTATTCTGGACCCTAAACATCAATAGGAATTGTGACTGAGAAGTAGGAGGTAGAAGAAGGCAAGTCCCTCTTTACAGAGACATGCTTGGGATGGAGAGCCTTGGATAACGTGGATTTGAAAATAACTCAGATTCAGTAGAAGAAGCAGGATGAAGCTCCCTAGCGTCGGGCCTGGACTAGAAAGTGGGAGGGGCCCCAGGCTGTCCATGAGAATGCTTGCTTGGTGCTGGTCATGGAAACCCTCTAGTCACTCCTTCACTTATTTCTTAAGTCTTTTTAATCAGGGTCTGCTGAAAATTAGGGAGCAAAGAAACAAGGGTGGATTCCTGTCCTGGTGGGTTTGCTCTTGGGTCAGGTTCTGAATGTGAACCTGAATGTGTGTGATGAGGGCACAGTAAGGACAGGAGTGGCAGGATCAGTTCTGGGGGATTAGGGACGTTGTTGCTAGGGATAGGACATTTGAGACCTGCTAGATACATGATACATCTGGCTAAGCTAGATGTGGTAGGTGGTACATGTGGTAGGTGGTACATGCCTGTAATCCCAGCACTTAGGAGGCAGAGGCAGGCATATCTTGGTGAGTTGGAGGCCAGCCTGAGTTAGTGAGTTTCAGGCTAGCCAGTGCTACCTGGTGAGACCCTGCTTTAAAGGTGGGAGGGGGGTACATCTGGGTGAAAAAAAGTGGAGGATTGAGTCCTGCATAGTTCATTGTTTTTCCAGCAGGAGGAAAAGGATACATTTATGGAAAATGGTAGGAGAGTTGCCATGCTGAGAAGGGGCAGCAGGTACTAGGCAAGAGTTGAAAGTTGGTCCTGGAGACTGCACGGGAGCCTTGAGGACCCAGGGCTTTGATAGCGTGTCCAGAGACTGTTGGAGGGCAGTAAGACCCAGCTGGACTCCGGAGTTGCTTGCAGGTAGTAAAGGACTTGAAGAAAGCCACAGTGAAGTGAACACAGTCAAGAACGGTAGACATGGGTTTGAAATGAAGCCATTTGCGCAGGGGGCTTTTGTAGAGTGCCTGCCTAGCATGCAAACAAAAATGAAGCAGTGTGGACTAACAGTCAACCCTGGGGAAACTTTTCAGTGGCCTCTAGGCCGGTGAACTAGATAAAAGGAGGGTCTTGGCCTCTGATACTTTGTCTTCCTGACCCAGATGAAGTTTAGCCTCTCTGCAAGCAGTGGGTAGAGTTCAGGATAGCACTTCTAGCCCCCAGCTACCAGGTTCAAGGTGAGGACTTAGTCACCAAAGCCTTTGCTTGATGTCGTCTCCTGATGTCATGTTCAGCCTTCAGGGACAGACAGGTGAGCATCAGCGCAGGTGTATGTGGTGAAAGCGGAGGACAGGGTCTTTCCTACCCTGTTTCTAGTGGGGGAGAAGCAGGTTAAACCAAAGTCAGGATGGTAGAGGGGGACTGTGGTCTGGGACTAATGTTTGTCAGAGCCAGCATGGCATGGCTCTTGGCCTCATGTTGCAGATACTGATAATTTGATTTTTTTGTTTTGGGTGTTTTTGAGACAGGGTCTCCCTGCGTGGGGGGCTGGCCTGGAACTCACTATGTAGACCAGGCTGGCCTTGAACTCACAGAGATCCACAGGCCTCTGCCTCCCAAGTGCTGGGATTAAAGGCGTGCACCACCATACCCGGCTAGTTTGAACTTTTTAAAGTGTCAGAAATGTTCAGAACTTGGGGGCTGCCAGAAGAGCTTGGGGAAGTGTAGGGTCTAGTGGGGGTGGGGTTAGTGCTTTGCTATGCCCAGTTAGGAAGAGCTGTTAAGCAGCTTCCAGGGAGTGGAAAAGGGAGATTTGAGTCTGTTGGCTCTCTTAATTCTCCCTGCAATGAAGGGGAAGACGGGACAGTGAGGGGTTGACATTCTCACCCAGGAGTGGTGTGGTAAGCACATGGATCCTTCCCTGGGTGATGAGTATGCACAGTACTGGCCACCAATAGGGTCAGGGGTATAAAGTAGCTGTGGAACAGTTCTTAAATCCCTCGAAGAGACACCTTGAGGGCCAGTGTTTGGTGAAACATACACAGATGGCATGTATCAGTGGCCATGTGAGCCAGGGCCAATGACACACCCATTTAGTTCTTAGGCATATGGTAGACATGAGGATGCTATGAGGCAGGAGGATATCCTGGCTGGGCAAGGATAATGGAAGAAGTGGGAGCTCAGATGTAGTCACAGAGCAGAAAAGACCCAGGGACTGGTCACTGAGATGGCTTGCTGGGTAAAAGTGTTTGCTGCCAAGCATGGCAACTGTGGAAGGTGAGAATGACTCCTGTAGTTTGTTTTTTGACTTTCACACACACTGTGGCATCTATGCCCCTCCCTGCAAATATATAAACAAATGATGTCCTTGAAAAAAAAGATCCATCTGTCAGCAGCAGGGCAGATGGTTCAGAGAGAAAAACTAAGACAAGCTGATCTGTCTGGTGTGTGAAGTGGGTATAGACTCTGCCCCTGGATGTGGCCTGTGTGCCCTGGAAGCTAGGCCCTCAGGAACAGGTTGAGAAATGAACTCTGGAGTCAGCAAGGGCAGGAGCATCTGCCTTGGCTCTGGACACAGCAGCGGTGACAAGCTTAGGCCAGGAGACATAGTTGGGCTAAAGTGTCAAGAGTCTGGAGGTCATGGAGGTACTTTATTATAGAAGGCAGCTGATAACTGGGACAGGAGCTGGCCTTTTGGAGCTGCTATTAAGTGTGTGCAAAGGGGAACTACTAAGGCATCTGACTGGGCAGTGCCCATTTTGGGAGAAGCCCCTCCTGTGTTCTGAGGGAAGTGGGGACATCTGTGTGGTGAAGAAGGGCTGGCTGGCCTGGAACTTGTGAGGATGGATGTCCCTGTAGGGGTATTAAGCCAGAGTTGGGGAGTTATGCACCGCCCCTAAATAATTTCTTACTGGCCAGTAGACACACTGCAGAGCTTGCAAGTTCAACAGCCAGGAGTGTCTACAGGCCATGGGCAGGGTCCTGAATGGGGAGCAATTTGTGCATAGCAAGCTGGAGAGGCAACATGGATGGGCCCTGCAGAGCAGCCAGTTCAGAGGGGAGGAGAATGAGGCAGCTTGCAGGGAGGGGACTGTCATAAACTCTCATTGGTCATCTTCCAAAGACAAAGTTAACGGGGACATGTAAGCGGTGAGGTAGAAGGGCATGCAGGTTCATCTGGGGTTCTTTGGGGAGTAGCTTCCGTGATTGAGCAGAATAGGATGAATGGTGGTAAGGCTGTGAGGGTGAGATGGGGCCAGAGACTGTGAAGTCCCTCAGAAGTCAGGGTAGAGAGTAGGGCAGGGCTAGTTTCAGTGGTTCCCACTGTGTGCTGCTGGAGGTCACAGAGGCATTTGGTCCTAGAAGGTACTTGAGCCTTCTTGGGTGGCGCATGCCTTTAATCCCAGCACTCGGGAGGCAAAGGCAGGCAGATCTCCGAGAGTTCCAGGCCAGCCGGGGCTATAGGGAGACCCTGTTTCAAAAAGACAAAAAGGAAAAAAAGGAGGTGCTTGGCAACTTCCAGTGCTTGGGCTGCTGAATTTCGGTGGGCAGAGTGCTGGAGCAGAAGGCAGATGTATCAACTGCCCTAGTCACTGCAGGTTGTCCATGTGGGTTGGCTGATGTGGAGAGATTTTGAGGTAACCATGGTTCCCATGGCTGCCACTCAGGGTACTCTGCTTTCCCTTGCCCTGTCCTCAGTCCCTGAAGAGGAAGGAGAAGGAGTATGAGCACGAGATGGAGCGACTAGCACGGGAGAAGATTGCCACACAGCAGCGACTGGCAGAGCTCAAGCATGAGCTGAGCCAATGGATGGATGTGCTGGAGATCGACCGTGTGCTTCGGCAGACAGGCCAGCCTGAGGATGACCAGGCCTCCACCTCCACAGCCTCTGGTGAGCCCCAGTCCTGGTGCTGGTCCTGTTACCCTCAAACATCCTTGGCTTCCCTGAATAGACTTTTTACTACTAGAAAAGATGCTAGTTACCCCATGTCCATCATATCTCCAGACCCTCAAGGGCATCTGTACTTCCAACCACTTTGTTTCTCAGGCCCTTCTGACTTGTTCCCTGCCCCGTCTTCCCCTACAGAGGGTGAGGACAACATAGACGAGGAGATGGAGGAAGACCGGGCGGGCCTGGGCCCACCCAAGATGAACCATCGTCCCCAGCCGGAGCTGCTGAAATCCACCCTGCCTCCCCCGAGCACTGCCCCCACACCTCTGCCTCCCCACCCGCACCCCCACACCCACCCAGTGGCCCTGTCTCCTGCCCACCTTGCTGTGCAGCAGCAACCACCACAGCAGAAGACCCCTTTGCCAGGCCCTCCTCCCCCACCAGCCACCCCTACCCAGACACTAGTGCCAGCTCCAGCCCATCTGGTGGCCACAGCTGGCAGTGGCTCCACGGTCATTGCCCACACAGCCACCACCCATGCCTCAGTCATCCAGACTGTGAACCATGTTTTGCAGGGGCCTGGTGGCAAGCACATCGCCCACATTGCCCCCTCAGCCCCCAGCCCTGCAGTGCAGCTGGCACCTGCCACACCTCCCATCGGTCACATCACGGTGCACCCTGCAACCCTCAACCATGTCGCCCACCTCAGCTCCCAGCTGCCCTTGTACCCACAACCTGTGGCGGTGAGCCAGCCTGTGGCAGTGAGCCACATTGCCCACACCCTCTCACACCAGCAAGTGAATGGCACAGCCGGGCTGGGACCCCCAGCCACTGTCATGGCAAAGCCAGCTGTGGGGGCTCAGGTGGTGCACCACCCCCAGCTGGTGGGCCAGACAGTGCTAAACCCTGTAACCATGGTCACCATGCCGTCCTTCCCAGTCAGCACACTCAAGCTGGCTTGAGGATGAGGCCACTCAGGCCCCCAGTGGGGGCAGGGAGGGGGGCCTGACTGTCCCTCTTCTACCCACCAGCTCCACACATTCCAGCCAGGCCCACCCCACCCATACCACCCCCAGGCCTCCTAGGGGAAGGGGGTACAGAGACTCTGAGCCAGGGGAGGGGCCCCTCTTTGATTTGGGTGCAGGCAGGTTACCCTGCTGCACTTGGACTTGGTGGAGACTCATGAGGACACTCTGGTGGATGTTGTGCCTGTCCAGCCTGGTGCCGGCTCCAAGGCCACTCCTGCCTCCCCACCTTGTCCCTTGAAGTCTGCGCTGTAGACTCTGTGCTCTGGCTTCTCCCTCCCCTGCCTGCCTTCCTGTGCTGCTGCTGCTGCTATTGCTCTGGTGAGATGGCTGAGCTCCTCAGCTTCCCCTCCTCAGAGTCAACTGGTACTTCTGGAGGGGAAACAGGGAGAACTGAAGCCACTTGGCTCAGAAAAATGGGTAGTGCGTGGTGAGGGGCTCTGAGTGCAAAGTGACAGATCTAAGAAGTATTTGGTCTGGAGTCAAGCCCAGACAGGTGGTTACCTGGGCCTGGGGCTCTCTGACCCACTTGTAGTCACTGTGATTGGTTACAGTAGAAACTTTAAAATGAGTCTCTACCAACAATAAACAAAACCCAAGCCGTTGCCAAGCTTTCCTGTCCCTGCCACTGAGCTCCTGACCTCGAGAGAGCAGGCTGAGCTTAGGGCTGGGAGGGTAGAGCTTGGCAGCCCTGCTTCCCACCCTGGTTCCTCTGGCCTGGCCTGGCTTGGCAGGGAGAGCTGCTTGTACCTTGGTCCCCATCCTTGGACTTGGCATTCACTGTCCTGGTTCCTTGCTCTGTCCAGTTCGGTACTTTTCTCTAGGTTTGGGTACTGCCTGCAGTTTAGAAGACATGGAGCCGCAGCTGGTCTAGGACCTAAGCCACATTGCTGAGGCATCTATAAGCTAAAATCCAGGGGGCTTGGTGGAGACCTTGAACCTTTCCCCACACAGGCCCCGGGGGGCTCATGGAAAAGAAGCTGCAGCTTCTCTTCCCACCTCCCCATCTGGTGGCAATTTTGAGGCCCCTCCCTGATGGGTGCTGCAGTGCACCACCACCTTCCACTGTGGAAAGGGCCTTTACTAAGGACAGGGCTCAGCTTGGTATTGGGATGAGGATGGTGTTCCCTGCCTCTGCAATAGCAGACAGCTTTGGCTTCTCTTTTTATGTGGTTATTTATTACAAGTGGCCTTGTGTCAGACAATTACACGTGTGCACATTCAGCTCTCCACTGGACACTCACCAATGGCCTTTCAGTGTGGGCAGGAATTAAGTGTCCCTAGGCATGAAGTTGGCATTGAGGGCCTGGCAGTAGAGGGGACCAGAAAGGGAAGGTTCAGAATCTTTGGGAGGATACTGTAAGCAGGGCGCTAAGGCAGCAAAGGTCTTGAATACAGATTGAGATAAGGAGTAGATGCCTCCAAACTCTTGGGTCCTCCTGGCCCTGGACACTTCCCAGGGCACTTCATTTGTCTCCTGTGGTGGGGAAAGAGTGGGACCAGGCCTCCATCCCAGTGCAGCAATCCCACTCCACAAGCTAGCTGCCTTCCTGCAGCCACCTCCACCCACACTGGCTCTGGGGGCCAGCTCCCCTCTGTTCTATGTTGAGACAGAGAAAAGGTGCTGGTACAGACCACTTTGATGAACTTGCCCCGCCCTATTTACCCCTCCCTGTGTCTTGAGGCCAGTTCAGAGTTAAAACCATTGTGTTGGCCCTCAGGCCTGCACAGATACCTCATCATCCACCACCCCGCCCACCCCCAATAGGGGGTCCTCCAGATCTAGTGCCGAATGACTATGTCCAGATTGGTGATGATGGGTGTTGTTGATGTTTTCATTGTCGTTTGTGAACGCTGTGACTGCTGTGTGCCCGAGTGGGCAGCCACCTCCCAGCCCTTCCTTGGGCAGCTCCCCTCTGAGAGCTGTTAGGACCTCTGTCCTCACCCTGTGGGACCGCCTGGCCCTTCTCTCCCTAGCCCCTCCAGCCTGGGACACACACACACACACACACACACACACAGATTACACACTTTACCTCTCATGCGTGTTTTACCTGTGCTGTTTGGAGTGGCTCACTGGCTGGGATCTTTACCTCGGGAAACTGGAAGAGTGGTTCCCTGGGGGCCAAAGAAGGGCAGAGAATGCCTGGAGGAGGGTAGTTGGGTCCTCATAACCCCTGCTCTGTCTAGGAACAGCTGCTTCTCCCCATCCCAGGGTCCCACCCCCAATCCCCAAAGAGGTGGCCCTTGTTTACAGTGAGGACTCGGTCACTGTGTCTCTGTTTCCTGAAATATGAATTGTAGCGACCCCAGACTGTAGAGATTTTTATGTGTTTGGATACATCTGCTGTGTGGGAAAAAAAAAAAAAACTACAAAAACCCTAATTTTGTACATATTGTATTTTTACTATTGAACTGTATTCTAGTGGCTGTTCATGCTCCAAGACTTTAGGTATTGAGACATGAATTCTATCCATGTAATAAGCACTTGCCTGGAATAAAATATAAAACTGAAATAAATCTGCACTGAAACCTGAGATGGAGTTGCCAGTCTGCAGATCTGGGTCATTTCATTGCAAGAGGCAGAGGCCTGCAGGGAAAGATTAGCCGGAAGCAGCAAGGGGAGGGACTGAGGCAGTAGGATGGAGTTAGGGGCTAGCTGGATTACATAGTTAACACCCTGTTAATGGGGCTGGAACGTAGTGGTTCAGCAATTAAGAGCACTTGCTGCTCTTCAGAGGAGCTGGGTTTAGCTCCTAGCACTCACACTGGGTAGATAATAATCACAAATAACTCCAGTTCTAGAGATCTAACACCCTCTTCTGGCCCCCAGGGGTATCTGCATGCATGTGGTGCATATATAGACAAGTACACATATATACATAAACTTAAAAGAGCACATGAGCTGTGTTTACCCTGGGGTGTTTGGGGAGGTACCACTAGACAATTTCACTAAGGATCTGGGTCCCATGCTTTAAGCTCTGAAACTATACTACGTTTTCCTTAAGCTTTTGCAAGGCGGTATACTTCTTCAAAGCATCCTAAAAACATCTTGTTTAATCTTTCAGCAGCCCAGCAGAGTAAAGCCAAACTGCTACCCCATTTAAAACAGGTTTGCCATGGCCAGTGACTTTCGGTCACAGATTTCTTGGACCTCATTGGAACTACATTCTGATTGTTCCCTCAGTAAAATTATTTCCCCTAGCATTTGGCATCCTTTACCTGTCCTGCTAGGAACAGAGTGGGAAGGCAGATGGTATCCCCTAGAACCTTGGTGCAGAAAGTCAGGGGCTTTCCTAAGAAGCCACTTTGGGTCATGACAAGTCATTCCAGAGGGTCCATCAAGTTCAAAGAGGGTGGGAGATCAGACTTAGAAAGTCATGATCTCAGCTGGGCATGGAAGATCCTTGACTCCAAAGCTGCATCTTCTCCCAACCAAGCTTTGGGTAGTGTTGTCTTGGGATTAAGTGGTGAAGAAACAAGGCCAGGGAACAGGTAGCTGTGCCTAGTTGTGGATCAGGCTAGTTTCTCCAAGACTACATCTGGCTCTCAGTCCAATTAGGGTGCGCTATCCTTCCTGGGAGTGGGGGTTGTGATCCTTGAAGGAGTGTGACCACAGATGATCTGGAATCTATCTGAAGAGGGCCTGTGCCAAGAAATCAGTCCCAATTTCCTTCCTCCTACCAGGCTCATTAGCCCTTCTCACTGGTGAGATGTGGGCTCCCTCTGCTGATAACTTCAGGAACAGCTTTGTCCTGTCCTGTGGCCTACTGGTGCTGCGTGAACAAAGGACTAGGGTTAGAATGAACACTTTTTGAGTGCCCACTCAATCTTGTTATTGTGCCCAGCACTGGGAACAGGATGAATCCCCTGCCCTGGCAGTATCACCTGCCAGGGGATACACAGCCAGCAAATCCACACAGCCCCTCAGCATAGCAGCTGGCCACTGCAGAGCTGTGGTGTGGGTAGTGAAAATGAAAGGTCCAAGTAGAGAGCCCCTGCTTCCATTTACTTACTGCAGAGTGTCCCTGAAGACAGTGTCTTCAGAGCCTCTGTCTTGCCAGCTACTAGAAGGCTGGCACAGACCCCCTTTTGGCTGTGGTGCTACATACCCAGCTGGTAGTCTGGGTGGAGCAGGGATAGTGGGGTATGAAGCCAGGCTACTGCCCGGCCTTTGATGGGTGAAGATCACAGCAGAAGGAATTCAGAATTCACCAGGGAGTGGAGAGTTTAGGGATGTTGCTATCAAGTCCCCTTGGGCAAGCTCCAGGACACCTAGTTTTTCCTGGGCAGCTCTGGCCATTAGTCAGTCTGTGTTCTGTCTCCACAGCTGGAGTCAATCTGCTAGGGCTGCGGGCTAGAATCCTTGACTGAGAAATTGGCATTAGACTCTAAATGCCCAGAAAGCGAGTGTTCCACAGAACCATTAAAGATGGGGCCAAAAGCACTGGGGTGGGAATAGCAGAACAGGAGGGGACCCTATTTTTATACCTCAGCAGGGGCTGCACGGTCCTGCCACGTCCCCCAGTCTGAGCCAGGCATCTCAAAGATAGTGCTCAGTGGGTAGGAACCATAGCCAAAGGAGCAGGTCCTCCAGTGGCTATGGGACCCAAAGACTCCTGTCATTCCTCAGCAAGATCTAGTTCCTCACTGCACCAGGTTGAGAGGGTGGGGGTGGGGGTGTGGGAACAAAGAACAAGTCGATGACTTACTCTTACCTACAGGCTGGTGGCCACTGCTCAACCTGAGGTAAAACTTATGGTTCTGGGGTGAGAGCCCATGGCACTGTGGGGACCTGACTGACTGCTGACCAGCTCATGCCATGAAGCCCCAAAGCTAGAGGCCTCTAGGAAACTGGTTCTCTTTCACTATTCTCGCTTTTTGGAGCAGGCACTTTTTACTGTTGTGGAATATATAGAATTCTTCAATGCATAGCCATTCTGTGTATAGTTGGTCCCACAAGCAGCCTCCAGAGCCTCAAACATTGTCAAATGCTGTTTATTGGTCTGTTAAATAAGAGTATAATTTCTGAGCCAAAAAGAAAACACTCTGCTCCTCACAAAACCACTGAGTCACTAAGGCAGGCACACACTGGCCACCCGTGCTGGGTGGAGGCCAAGGAATCATGGACAAGGGCAGGCAATGGGGTGGGCTGGCCCCACACAGTGCCCAGGGGCAGGGGAAGGTGGGGAAGTCTGTGCTAGATGCAGAAGGTTTGCTGGCCCTTTGTCATGTTTTTCAAATGAAGGGAGTCTGTAGACCTTGGTGACGTCTGAGCATGAGCCAGCCAAGGTATAGGCGTCAGGTCCCCAAACACAAGGCCTAGCTTGCATGTACTTGGGTAGTGGGTATGACAGAAAAAGCAGCATGCCTAGGCCTCCTGTGAAGGGCTGGGTCTTTCCAGACACCCCTGCAAGTGCAACATCTCCAAGGGGCTTTCTGGGTCCCTAGGCTTCTCAGCATCCCGAGAAGCATGTGGAAGGTAGAGCTGGCCTTGTTTCTCACTGAGGATGAACTAGGAAGGCCCAGCCACTTTTACCTCCCTCAGCCCCAGGAACTCAGCAGATACCTGGCAGATGATGGCTGCCCCGAAGCTCAGAGGCCTGTGCTTGAGAGGAAGCTGTGGCAGGACTGCTTTCCTGATCACCCTGGGGTTCCTCTGGAGAGCAAGCATTCCCACTGCTCTCCAGACCACCGAGCTAGCAAGTGTCACCTATGCACAGTCTAAAGGACTGCTAATACAGTAAGCAAGAGTAGGGTGGGGAGAGTGACACTATACAGACATGAGTGGGAGCACTATGCAATGGGAAGTGGCGTGCTTGTGGTCACTCTGGTGGCCAGAGGCAATGGCAGTGATGCTGAGGTGGGCTGCTCCTACCCAGGGCCCATATTTGGCTGCCCCCGTCTAAGGAGGGCCTTGAAGGTAGCCCAGGTCTCCTCCCAGGACACATGCCTGAACAGGCAAATAACGGAGACCACAAAGGACCTCAGGAAAGATAAAGCACAGAGCCCCTTGCCCCATGCAACTCTTGCTAGATGGGGCCCAGGCACTGTAGCCCCAACTAACTTTATAGAGCCCCAAGTGGATTGGAAAGAGGCATTGGGAAACAGTCCAGGCTGAGGCTACAGGTGGCAGTGGGGCTATTCCCAGTTGTTTGAGAGGGGAACAGAGTAGGTGCCCCCACAAGGTAGCCACTCCTTGGCTAACCCTCCCACCCAGCCCTGATCTGCAGGCATCCTGGCCCTGACTTGCCCTGCAGGGCTAACACTGCCCACAGTTGCATCCAGGCTCACAATCACTGTTAGGAACCAGCTGGGCAGACAGGGTTGGTGGGGGTTGGGCTGTCTGGGCTGCAGTGCCCTGTGCCTCTTCGTGTTGGAGCTCAGGGACCTGGTACCCGGTTCTGCACAATGCTGCCCCTGGGTACAGCCCTCACTTGTTCTCTATGAGCATCTGAACCTTATGGACGAGGTCCCGGGCAATCCGCAGGATCTCCTGGGCATCGTGCCGCTCAGCCCGCTCTGAAGGAAACAATAGATAATTATGGGGAGAGGGCAGTGGGCCAAGAGGAACCCTGTGACTAATAACCTTGCTGTTTCTACCTGCTCTGCTCTTGAGACCTGCCAATGGGGAAGGAACCCTAGTATTCCTGAGAACCACCCAACTCTCTGCGAAGTCCAGGAGTTAAAGCCCCCAGGCCCCTGCTGGAGGCAGCCAGGAAGACAGGACCAGTTCCTACCATTGAAGAACTTGATGATGTCGGTGAAGTCCATGTTGTTGTCACGGATAATTTCTCGGTAGGCCTCCACCAGGGCCAGAGCAATGAATAGGACAAAGTGCTCTGATGAGATGTGCCTGGCTGCCCAGATCACCTCCCAGACTGCAAACACGTCCTCATACAGCAGCTCTAGGGATAGTAAGGAGCTGGTGCTAACCATCCTGGGCACAGGGCCAGGGCTTAGACTGAGCCTGGTTGCTCTAGCTGCCCACAAGCCTCTGAATGGAGTCATACAGGAGTCAGAGCTCCAGTACCCTGGGTCCTCCCCACTGTACACAGCCTAGTTCAGCCTGGATCCAGACCAAGGACTTGTCCTTTTCTTTGGTTACTTCTGTAGACTTCATGCAGCAATGTAGTTTGAAAAAGTTCCAAAGACCATCACCAATGGAGACTGAGCTCTGCCTGTGCTATGGAGGCACCTCACGTGCTTGTATAAACATAGGCCTGGACAACTTCAGCAAGACTCAAGATTGGCAGGGATAGGACATATGGTGCCCAATGTAATTAGGGGACCTCTGACTTTTGAAGAGGGCTCTCCCACTGCCCTTGACCCCAGCCCCATGATCTTACTGTTTTTTTAAAAGACAGGGTCTTACCATGTAGCTGAGATTGGCCTAGAATTCCCAGTAATTCTCCTGCTTTAGCCTCTGGAGTACTGGGATTGCAGCATGTGCCACAATGCCTAGGCCTTCACACTTCTTACCTCTCTTAAAATCCAGCAGGAACCAGCGGTAACAGAAGTAGAAGTGGGTGTAATCTCCATTCTGATGCATTAGCTCAAACAGCTCTGAGTCCAGGATCTCATGGGGGAGAGGGAGAGATACTGATCTGAGCTGCCTCTCTGTCACCCTCACCTGCCACACCCAGGGTCACCCTCAGCCATCCTACGTCACTGTGCCAGGCCTGTCCCACTGGCAGCTGCACCCTGCTGCTCCTTCTGTCTCTAGTTTGCATAGTTTTTGGAGTTAAACCAGTTTCTGGGTGTTTGATTCCATCACCAACACCACTATTCACCAGAACGCAGATTCAAGCATGTGTGTACCTTTCTATTCAATTTATAATACAGATAACTATTTTTTATGGGATGCTGGGGATGCAATGCAGGGCTTTTCATGTTAGGCAAGCACCTTATCGCTGAGCTACCTCATTTAAAAAAACAAAAACAACAAAACCCTTTATTAAGCCAGGTGTGGTGGTGCACACCTTTTTCTTTGGTCACTTCTGTGGACTTGGGAGGCAGAAGCAGGCAGATCCCTGAGTTCAAGGCCAATCTGGTCTACAGTCTACATAGTGAGTACCAGGGCAGCTGAGGCTATAAGGGAGACCCTGTTTCAAAAACAAACAAACAAACAAAAAAAGGGTCATGGGGACTGAACTCAGGCCCTCATGCTTACTTTACAAGCACTTTACTGACTTAAGCTTTTTCTCCAGTCCTACTTACTTATTTCTTATTTTTGTTTGAGACAGGTTCTCACTCTAGCCCATGCTTGCCTTGAACTCACAGCAATCTTTAATACTGTTGCCTCCATCTCCCAAGTGGTAGGATTACAGGTGTGAGCCACAGTGCCTACTACTTTTATTATGTATGTACACACGCACGCACGCACGCGCGCACACACACACACACACACACACAGTGCTTTAGTTTGTTGAGTCTCCTGTACCTAAGGCTGCCCTCAAATTCACTGTGTAATCTTCCTACCTCCACATCTCATGTGTAGAATTATGTTTTTAAAGTGAAGGAAATTTGGAAATTCTGCTGGGGATGGTGGCACATGCCTATAATCTCAGCATTTAAGGAGGCAGAGGCAGGAACATCACTGCAAGTTGGAGGCCAGCCAGGACTACATAGTGAATTCCAGGCCAGCCAGGACTATATAGCAAGACCCAATATCTAAATAAGTAAATGAAGTAAAATTTACAGGTAAAGGACATTTCTAACCCAGTCTTCGGCTTCCCTATGGCTGATGGACAAGCCCAACAGCACCAGAACCTAGTTCTGGTGGCTCTCAGAGGTGAGGTTGGTCAATGCTTCCCAGGTTGGGTAGGAGGTGGGAAGTTCTGGGCAGCTGCAGAACTCACCTGGATGAGGGAACGCATGTTGGCAAAGTGGGTGTCCATGGCACCACCGTTGGGGAAGTTCTGGCTCATCCTCTTCATGAGGTGGCTGAAGCAGCTGTAGGCTAGCTGATCTGCAAGGAGATGGGAGTGAGGCCTGCGATGCCTGGAGGAGGCTGACTCTCATTCCCAGTCTTCTGGACCTAGTCACCATCTCCTTTTCCATTATGTCACCCCAAACCCAGTTCCACCTTGGTAAGCCCCACACTCCATCCCTCACCATCGTCGAGGATGACCAGAAGAGGTGCCAGCAGATCACACATGCCCTGTACATATCCCACGTCCAGGTGTTCCCACACGTAGCTGAAACACCAGGGACAGTCACTGTGGCTGTGCTCTTCCCTTTCCTTGGAGATTACAGGGAACATGGCCCCCAAAACAGCCTGTTCCCCACAAGTCAGCCTTTCCACAGCCCTGAAGCATTTATTGTGGCTATTCCCTGTGAGGCAGCAAGAGTTAACAATGGCCCTTGTCCCCAAGGCACTCTACTAGCGGACTTGGAGTGGGAGACAAGAGGCTACCCTACCCCGGCTTGGTGTGAGGGGAAGGGGAGTGAAAACAGGTAAGATTTCCTGAGTGTGGACCTGGTGAGAACCTGAAGGACCTCTGGAAATGCAGAGGCATGGGGTAGGTGCTGCTGCTGGGAGTGTTTCAGACAGATGGCAGTGACTCCAGTGAGGGAGATGTCTGCTGGACCTTACAGAGAACGAGTGGAGCTGGGCATGGGCTGGGGTCCCTGCTGCACCCCTGGAGCCTGCCCCACAATGGCACCTGCACATGATGTCTCTGAGACGCTCCAGGTTGGGGGGTGTGAAGTACCAGTAGTTGCGGTCACATCTTTGCACATCCTTGTCTATGCGGTGGAGATTTAAGGCCACGGTGTCCAGTAATTCTATCTGGAAAAGTGGGTGGCTCTCAGAGGTGAGGCTGGTCAATGCCTCCCAGTTTGGGTAGGAGGTGGTGCCCAAACAAAGAAAACCCAGCCAACTTGGACCCTAGACCTCTGAGAACAAAGCCCTCTTGATGCTGAGATGAGCTCAGAGCTCCCTTTCAGGTCAGCCATACCACCCACTCTCCCCTGCAGCCAGTCCCCAGTGTTAGGATGTCAGGTCTCCCAGAGCCACTGACAAGAGTGCCAGGGAACATCCACCTACAGTATAGGCTGCAGCACACACAGCTGCCAGCTCCTCCCCTGCCTCCAGCTCACTGGCCCGAACACTCTTTTCCTGGCTGGGATCCTGGGGTTCAGAGAAGGTATGGGCTGCAGTGGCTGTCCCATCAGAGTCTTCTCCACCACCGTCCTCTTCAAAGCCCACACTTTGTCCCTCATCTAGGCTGGACTGGATGCCTGAGGCCACAGAGTAATTTCGGGAAGAAGGCAACCCTGAGTCTGGAGAGTCAAACTCCACTGACTGCTGCTGCTCCTCCACCATGGCTGTGCCAGGAGTCCCAGTTTCTACTTCCTCCTCTGGCTTTGGTGTGCAATCTTCAGGGTCCTGAGGCCCCGGGAGCTCCAGATCATCCACAGAGATAAACACCTGCTGGGAATAAATAGATGATGGCGCCACTCTGCACTCCAGGATCTTTCCTGGGTCAGAATGGGGACAGGACAGAGAATTATCTTCACATTCCCTCCTCCCATCCCCAACCTCCAACACCTCAGCCCTGGGCTTCTGCAGCCCCAACCATCTTCTAACCCAGCCAACCAGGTAAAAGAAACAAGGCTTTGGGCAAATGAAGGCAGACCCTGCTTGTGTGTTGCACTCTAGAGCTTCCTGTCACTGATGCAGAAAGAAAGGGGCCTAGAGACCCCATAATTCTTGTTTTGTTTTGTTTTTTATCTTTTTGAGACAGGGTCTCCCTGTAGCCCCAGCTGTCCTGGAACTGTGTAGACCAGGCTGGCCTCGAACTTACAGAGATCCACCTGCCTCTGCCTCCCAAATGTTGGGATTAAAGGCATGTACCACCACGTCTGGCTTATTATTTTTATTTTATGTATATGCATGTATTGCCTGCATGTAGGTAAGTGCATCCGTGTCGTGCAATGCCCGCAGAGGTCAGAACAGGCCGTCGGATCCCCTGGGACTGGAGTTACGGACAGTTGTTAGCTGCCATGTGGGTGCTGGGATTCAAACCCAGGTCTTCTGCAAGAACAACCAGTGTTCTTAACCGCTGAGCCATCTCTCCAGCCCCAAGTTACGATTCTTTTAGTATTGCACTACCTTATGTTTTCTGTTAATGTTAGTGATAGTAATAAAAATATACATTATCTAAAGAAAATATTTTGATTAGTGTTTTGTTTTCTTTTTTGTGACAGGGGCTAATGTAGTCCAGACTGGCTCTGACTTTGCTATGTAGCTGAAGGATCTGCCTTTACCTCCAGAGTGCTGGGAATTCAGATGTTAGACACCAAACCTGGCTTTTTAATATTAATTTGTTAGGTTAGCATACAAAGTAAGAGGCTTAATCATGGCATTTTCATACATACATGTCATTATGCTTTGGAAAGAATTTTAAAGGAAAAACACAAATTAATAAAAGTGTCCCTAAAAAGGAAACTTAAAAGCTGGGTGTGGTGGTGGATGCCTTTAATCCCACCAGTTAGGAGACAGACAGGTGGAAGAGGATCTTTCTCTGTGAGTTCAAGGCCAGTCTGGTGTACATAGCTAGTTCCAGGGTTATATAGAGACTAGTGAGACTTTATCTAAAAAAAAAAAAAAATGGGGAGGGGACTTATGTCAAGTATGAGTATGGTAATTCATGCCTATAATCCCAGAATTTAGAAGATGAAGGCGGGATGATCTTGAGTTAAATGCCAGTCTGGGCTACAAGGTAAAAGTGGGTGGGGGAAAGTAAGAGGGGAGGGAGGGAGGGTGGAGGGGAGGGGAGGTAAGTAAAAAAAGGAAAAAGAGACTTGGAAGTTGGCTGGTCATGGTTTAGAACTTGTGTTCTAAAGGCAAAAGTGATACCAGGAAGAACTGTCCACCAATGTGCTCAATTTCCTCTGACAGTCACTTCTCTAAGGGCAGAAACACTGCAGAGCACAGAGGACTCTACCAGTGGACAACACTGGAGCTCTAGGTGCTCCTATGTTCTCTGGCCAACAACTTTCAAAAAAACCTCTGCAATCAGAGACATGAAAGCAAAGGGAAACCTACGCCAGGGACAGGGCATTCTTGCTCAGAGACAATGCTCTCACCAATAGTGGATCTAGTACTAGAACCCAGGGGTATCTGTGGCTATCCCACCTTCTCACTATAAGGAAAGAGGAACTTCCCCAAATTCCCAAAGACTCATCTTTCTCTGCTGTTCAGTTGAAATAAAACACAAAATACTAACTCATTTTAGTGCCATGGTACTCAGAGAAGTTAGCTGCAGAGTAATAGTTGCCTATTTTTCAGGTTTAAACTTTTACTTAAAAATTATTTTTATTGGGCCGGGCATGGTGGTGCACGCCTTTACTCCCAGCACTTGGGAGGCAGAGGCTGTCGGATCTCTGTGAGTTCATCGCCAGCCTGATCTACATAGTGAGTTCCAGGCCAGCTGGGGCTACAGGGAGACCCTGTCTCAAAAAGACCCCCCAAAATTTTTTTATTTATGTATATGAGTGTTCTGCCTGTATGCATTTAAGTGTACCAGGTGTGTGCAATGCCTGTGGAGGCCAGAAGAGGGCACTGGATCCCCTGGAACTGCAGCTATGACCTGTTAGTTGCCATGTGGGTGCTGGGAACTGAACCTGGGTCCTCTGTAAGAGCAGCCAGTGCTCTTAACTGCTGAGCCATCTCTCCAGCCCCCAGGTGAAACTTTTGAGACACTGACACATGAAGCCTTCTGCCCAGAGGCCAGCTGCCAGTGAGTATTAGAGGCTGGCCCAGTGCTCAGGGTCCCTATACCTAAGAAGTTGGAGGGCCCCACCATTCCTTCCCCAAACCACCCCCACCCCAAATCTGGCTCACATCATTGCTGATGGTGGAATCTCGGTGCATGAGGTGCTGCACATGGCTGTCGATGCTGCTGCCCGAGGAGAACTTAGTGAGTGTGGCTGGGTGAGCTTCCTGTTCCCGGTGCCTCACCACCACCTCGCAGGCCTTCCATTCTGCCAACACCTGCTGGTACCTTGCTGCCACTGCTGCATCCACCTGTGCTCAGACCACACCATGACCATGGGGAGGGTACCTTAGGGCCTTCTCAGGGGTAGGTAGGCACTGGACCTTTGGCCCAGAGGAAACTCAGGCTGAGACAGCTGGACTAGAACAGAGCCTCAGTGGGGACTGCGGAGCTGCTCTGCTACCATCTTCCTCTCCTGTTTCTTTCTGGTTAGGAAGGGGCTGAGGCTTTAACAGCCCCCTCCCTGGGTTCCCTTGCCTAGCTATCTCCTTGGCCCTATAGGAGTATGCTCCCTTACCTGCTCCATCTCTTTCTTGCTCATGCCAAACTTGTAGTGGCCAAGCAGGAAGGGCCAGACGTCCTTGCGAATCTCATGTTCCACACCTCCATAGTAAACCTGCCGAAGCAGCTCTAGCTCCTTGTAGTTCTGAGGGATACAGTGGGTGAAGACTGTGTGAACTCCAGTTACTGTGGCCCAGTGGCCAAGCCCCAATCCAGGGAGGAATAGGCTTGAGCTTTAGTGGCTCTGCTGGAGACCAGGCAAACCTTGCTTCGGAGAGTCATGTTTTCCTATGCCCGGTTTACAGCTAGAGATCTAGTCTCACCCCCTTCTTCATAGGGAGGAATGGAGCCCAAACAGAAGCAAAGATTTGCCTGAGGTCTCAGATCAATATGGAAGTAGATCAGATTCCCAGACCAGACCCTTCCCATGCAAGGACCCAGCTGTATTTCTCTGGTGATACAAGTTACCCCGTAGCTATCAGTCCTGGCCTGTATGCCCCAACCCTCACTATATTTTACTCTGAAGGTCCATTCAGTTTATAAAAGCAGCTCTTAGAGCCAGCGGCTATGCATAACTGTTGCCTATTGGCACCTCCAGCCCAGTCTCTGACCTCAGAACCTAAGTTTGCACCTTTTTGTCCTTCTGATACTTGCTCCACACATCCTTGGTGAGGCCGCCTGAGGCCCCAGGGGGCCTGTCAGGTGGGATAATGTTGTGATGCACCAGTGCTGACAGGTGGGTCCTCACTGTGGACAGATGGCGACAGTAGGCCAGCCCTATAATGGGCAGAGGGGGGCTGTGACTGAGGTGCCTCCCCATCCTCAGCCCTCACACCCCTGCCTCACCAAACACTCACAGCCATAGAAGGCCCGGGACACAATCTGCCTCTTCATGCTCTCACACAGCAGCCTGAGGGGCAACCTGTGGAAACAATCTGGTTCAGAAGGAGGGGGATACTGACATTGTGGCTTGCAGGGTGTGGCAGCAGGCAAGATGCTTGAGGCAGTGTAGAGAGAGAAAGCTACACCATGGCAGCACAACAACAAGCTCCCCATCTTGCCAATCATCTTTGATATATTGCTGTTGGGGGCCTTGTCTGGGCCAGAACCACCTAGACAATTTGGGTAGCAAGCTTTGCTCCAGTGAATCTTGATTTCCTGAGTGTAAATGGACAGACACTTCAGGACCACCAGAAATGACAGGTAAAGTGACTAGGGGGCTGGAGAGATGGCTCAGCAGTTAAGAACACTGGCTGTTCTTGCAGAAGACCTGGGTTCGAATCCCAGCACCCCCATAACAGCTAACAACTGTCTGTAGCTCCAGTTTCAGAGGATCCAACAGTCTCTTCTATCCTCCACGGGCATTACACGACACGGGTGCACTTACCTACATGCAGGCAATATACACATGCACATAAAATAAAATTAAAAAAAAGTAAAGTGACTAGTTATAGAGATGGCTCAGCAGTTAAGAACACTGGCTGTTCTTGGAGAAGACCCAGGTTTGAATCCCAGCACTCACAGGGCAACTAACAACTGTCTGTAACTCCAGTTCTAGGGGATCCAACAGCCTCTTCTGTCCTCTTAGGGCATTGCACGACATGGTGCATTTACTTACATGCAGGCAATACATGCATACACATAAGATAAAAATAATAAATAAATGCCGGGCGTGGTGGCACACGCCTTTAATCCAGCACTTGGGAGGCAGAGGCAGGCAGATCTTTGTGAGTTCGAAGCCAGCTTGGTCTACATAGTGAGTTCCAGGACAGCTGGGGCCACAGGGAGACCCTGTCTCAGAAAGACAAAAAAAAAAAAAATTTTTAAAAGCTGGGCATGGTGGTGCACGCCTTTAATCCCAGCACTTGGGAGGCAGAGGCAGGCAGATCTTTGTGAGTTCGAAGCCAGCTTGGTCTACATAGTGAGTTCCAGGACAGCTGGGGCTACAAGGAGACCCTGTCTCAAAAAGATGAGAAAAATAAATAAATTAATTAAAAAAAATAAATTAAAAAAAAGTAAAGTGACAGGTGAAAGAGAGTACTCCTCAATTGGCCCACACAAAGTCATTCCCACATTTCTTTCACACATGGCAGGTGCCAAGTATCTGCCCCCAGACATACAGCCTGACAGCAGGATGTCCACATGGGGACACCTACTGTGTACAGGCACAACTGTATAGCATTGACATGATCCTCACAAGCAGGTTGTATTACCCATTTTACAGGAGAGGAAACAGCTTCAAAAACAGAGGCTCTCATGGGACTCAGCAACTTGCTGAGGTCACATGGGTAGCATAAGTGAAATTTCAACCTAGGACTGTCCAACTTAAGAGGCCACGCTGTCATGCCAGTGACACAGCCTGTAAGGACAGAAGGACACACACAAGTAGATACAAGAGGCTGGTGTTCCAGGCCTACCTACTCACCGATCAGGGATGCAACTGCAGTGGCTAGGGGTTGCATATGGGGAACTGCTGGAGGAGCAGGAGAGGCAAGAGGAGCCCTGGCTGCATAGGGCCTCCACATGCCAGGCTGCCAGGCTTGGTCCAAACCCTTGCATCTCAATCATGTCACCAGCATCTGAGGGCAGGAAGAGGCCATGGTCAATGCCTGGCAGGCTTCCTCCCCGAAGCACCCTGCAGCATGCCCACCCCTGTGCCCAGAGCTGCAGACAAAGTCACCCATTTGGTGAAGAACCACAGGGTGGTGCCTGCCTGGTCAAGAACCCAGAAATGCAAACAGTGGAGAGGGCACCTGATACTGCCCAGCCTCCCCCGAGCCTAAAAGGGCAGCCTGGTGGCTTTCTGAATGTGACAGAATACTTGGACTGAGTTGTGGGTGATTATGTCTACCCACCTCCATCTACTACCAGAAAACACTTGCTTTTTTAGAGGAAAGAACTTTTCTAGAGGAAAGAGAAGGATAAGCAAAGGCCTCAGCTCTCTGAAATGCTGCCAGTTAGCCTGGCTTTTAGGGGTTTAGCCTGGTTCTTTTTGGCAAACTCTGTGTTGCTCAGGAAGGTGTTTGGTATCAATTACCAAAAATCCTGAGGGAACATTAGGCCACTTGCTTCACTGACTTTGCCCTTCCAAGGGATTCTATCTTGTGGCTGGTGGCTAAGTAGGAACAGTGCTCCTTGCCCAAGTCATATGCCATGAGGTCTACTCTGACTGTATTCTGCATGGTGGCTCTCCTGTGAGCTGGAAGGGAGGACAAACTTCCCAGGGCTGGCAGAGCCTTTGGGAGCAGAAGTGGTGTCTGGGCACAAGGCCCAGTCATCCAATACACCAGTCATAGCTGACCATGCCAAGGTGTAGCATCAGAAGACGGCTCCTTAAACATGTCTGTACCTCTGTATGTAGATGGAGTGCCTCAGTTCTGTTGGGCTGAATTAGAATGGAATCAAAACTCTTTAGAGTTTCTAGGGCCTGAGTGGCACAAGAAACTGTTCAGGGTAGATGTTGGCAATGCAAAGAGCCACAGAGAGGAAACATGGTGAAGGGAAGTGAATGACTGGAGGTGACACTGTGAGGGAAGGAAAAAGGCAGAAAGTATGAAGAACAAGGAGAGAGCCACGTGCTGAAGTTTTCTCAGTGAATCTAGCAAGAAACTCTTGGCCTGCCATGGTCTGGAACAGGCCTAGGCTTGGTTTTTTTTTGGGTGCCAGACTCCAGCTATGGTGTCCGTCCCTTGGTGCAGAGGACTGAATTGATTCCCTCCAGTCCCTTCAGGAGCTACCCTGCCTTATGGCTCCTCAGGCCCAGGGCTGGGATTGTGCTGGTATCTGGTCCTTCAGCTCCACTAGGAGGCAAATTAAGGGAATATACTTGGTGAGGGGGACTGCGGCTCTGGGAGTGAGGGATTGCAAGCCATGCCCAAGACTCTGGGACCAGCAAGGAACAAGTACAGGTGGTGGGGGTGGGGGATGGGAACTTAGCTCATGCCCCTGTGGCAGGCAGGTGGCCAGTTGTGGGAGGAGGTTGGAGGGTGGGAGGGAGTCAGCCCAGCCAGGCAGGCAGCAGGCAGCAGACAGGGATGGCGACAGGTACAGACAGACGGTGAAGGGTGGGCACAGAGGGAAACAAGCTCATGCCCAGAAAGCTGGGCCCATCCAAGGCAAGGCTCCTGGGTCAATGCTCTTCACCTTAATTCTCCAGGAAGGAGCTGAACCAGGCAGCATTGCACACTGTGACAACCCAGTGCAGACAGCTGGAGCTCTGGAGTGACTGGGTGAGGGGGCAGCAGGCTGGATGGGGGATCTGCTGGGTCAGTTTTGACTCTGACTCTCTCCTCTGAGCATGAGGAAAGTATAAAGCAAACAATCAGGGCAGATGAACCCCACAGCCCCGAGGACTCCGAGTGAAAGGTGCCTAGCCTGGAGCAGAATTAGAGTGAATAGCATCTCTGCTCTGTGAGGGAGGCAGCGGGAAAACAGAAGAGGTGGGAGGAGACCTGGACACACCGCCACTTGAATCACATGCACAAGTCAAGCATGTTGCAGGCTTGAAAAAGCAACGGCTAGCAGAATGGACTCAACAGTGTTGTCATTATGGACTGGAGTATAGCCAGGAGCTCCCATATCCCCCATCCCTATTTCCCAGTGGATCCTCTTCTCATGCCTGTTCCCCTCCCTTAAGTACTGGGGGCACAGAGGTTATATAAGGGGTTGCTCTAACCCCTAAGTTCTGTAAGAGGATGCCTGGACCAATTCCAAAGCCTCTGGACTTATGGGCTTAAAAGTCTGCTCTTGGAGACCTTAGTCCCAAGAACTGTCAATGGGCTTTCTTTTCTTTTTTGAACTCCTGAATCTCCTCCCTCTATCTCCCAAGTGCTGGAATCACACACGCGCGTGTGTGTGTGTGTCAACATCCAGCAGTCAGTCTGTTCTATTGTCAAGTTTGCCAAAATGGCTCTGCTAGGACCATCTAGTCTTCAACCTGAGGACCAGTTCATCGGGCAATGAGCTCTCTCTCCCTGAGTTCAGCCTTCCCAGAGCTCAACCTTCCCATACTGCTCAAGGTCAGTTAGCCTGTAAATTAGTAGCAGCCTATGATTCAAAGAACCAGACTGCATGGGTATGTGAGGGCAGTTAATTGAGAAGTAAGATGTTCTCACTTGGACCTGGCCTACAGGGCTGGGAGGGAAAGCAGGCCTGTGGCAGGAAGAACAGCTGGCAGCGTGGGCTGAGGGGTACTGGATGTGTTCTGAACCATGGACCTGGCTGGCATGAAAGGGAAGCTCATTCTTACTGGCTGGGTGACTAGGTTAAGGAAATATGCTCTATAATAGAACTTTTTTTGTGTGTGGTCTTTTTGAGGCGGTCTCCCTGTAGCCCCAGCTGGCCTAGAATTCACTGTGTAGACCAGGCTGGCCTTGAACTCACAGAAATCTGCCTGCCTCTGTCTCCTGAGTTCTGGGACTAGAGGCGTGCACCACCATGCCTGGCATAACTTTGAAGAAACCTAAGAGAGTGTGGTGTAACAGACCCTGTGTAGCAAAAGAGATAGCAAAAGAAAAGAAACAATTCTGTGGCATGGAAATAGTGGAGATGGGGGAATTCTCAAACCTCCAAGAGCTAGCCTCAGTCTCTGTCTGCCCAGCCTTTCCATGAGCCCTTTATCAGCCCTCACAATGGCCCCTTGATTCATGGCTCTGCAAAAAGAGTGGGGTTCCTTCACACCAAGTCAGCTCTGTTCTAAGAAGATGGTAGATAGAGGAATACTGTGGGGGTTTGGGTACTGTACTGTGCTGTCTCCATAGAAGACCCCTGCCTCCAGGGACTCTGAGATCCAGGAGTGCAGGAACGTACCAAGGAAGCCTCTTTGCCTCTTTGGCACAGTACCTACCACCAGTGAGAAAACAGACTGGGGATGGTGAAATACTTGTTCAAACCCATAATGCACCAGGAGCATGTGGAATAGGAATTCATGTTGCTGCTGTGAACCTGTACCAGTTCCTGGACACCTTGCAGCAGGTATTTCTGGGTTTCATATTAAAGTACTAGGTAGCATACTGTAGCCTTCGTGCCTGCTGGGAAGGCCAAGCTCTGAGGTCTCTTCTCATGGTGACCCTCACCCCTCACAGGACCTGTCCAGCTCCTACCTCTGCTTCTAGCCTATATCTTGTGAAGTCAGAATCAGAAGCACAGGGCCGTGACTAGAGAGAATGAAAGAGACCACTGACTGGCATTTGTCAGCCTGACTACCAGGAGTAGTCATGCCACAGTCATCATATAGCCAGTCCTTCCCCTCAATGGTGCTCCTTCTCTTTCAGCTTAAAGTCCCTCTTCATCCAGAGTCATTTGTTCGTTCTTGCCAGCACCTGTTTGGCCTCCTTTGTGCCCTCCCTGATTTGCCTTCTGACAGAAGGAAACAGGCCTGGATGCAAGTCCCCTAATGCCAACACTGCTGTTTGAGCCCCTGCTGTGGGTGGCAGGTGGGCCCAGGGGGGTAGGGTGTAGGATGAGGTGAGTCAGGGATTGGGAGGGATAAAAACCTTTCATCGGATTGGGAGCTGTGAGGTTCCGCGAGCAGATCATTGAGAGCATCGCGTGTAGTTTATCTTCCTCTTCCTCATCATCGTCCACCGAGGCCGCACGGCTGGCAGCTAGGTGGTGGTAGTTAATAGTGACTGCTCAAAGAGAATAGCGAGAGAGGCAGAGGCATGAGGACCCTAGTCCTTGGGCAGGAGAGACCAACTCCCTCCTTGAAATGAGTGGCATGGAGGTGGGGATCACCTTGAACCTGCAAGGCACAGAAGAGGGAAGCGGGAGTGGTCTGGGAACTTTCTGGTGCTTATTAGGAAAGGATGGAAGAAGGCGAGGGGCTGAGAGGTACCTACAGAGCTCCACTGTTTGCAAGGGTCCTCTACAGGAAGAACAGAAGAGAGGAGAGAGAGGAGAGAGAGGAGAGAGAGGGAGAGAGGGGAGAGAGAGAGAGAGAGAGAGAGAGAGAGAGAGAGAGAGAGAGGAGAACATGTACGTGCATGTACAGGAGTACCAGTCCTGATTAAGGCTGGCCAGGACTACTGGCAGGTAGATCCTGATTATTCTTCAGCTATGCTATGGTCAGCTTGGACTGAATCTAAAGATTACTCCAAATCCCTCTTTTCGGACTATAAATTCAACCTTCTTTTTCCAGGGCTTTCTCAAAGCCATCCTTGAGGAGCTAATGCCACTTAACTTGAGTTTCAGCTCCTGATGCCCTGGCTCATCCTCTAGGGAAGGAAGTGCTCTTTACAGCGATGTGACTAGAATGGAAGTGTCATAGACTGAAGAAGGGAAGCAGAGACAGAAAAAGCTAAACCAAGCAAAGCCTGAGGTGAAATTCCAGTCTGCAACATATTCTGGTTTTAGCTATCTCTTTGCCTGGCACATCTAGGAGGAATAGATTCCCCTAAGCCTGGGTTTTCCTAGCCTATTGGGATGAGTTGTGCTGTAGCTATCTGTATGAAGTCTGGGTCATCTGCCCATCAACACAGACAACTACTGAGAACTTTTTGGCAGAAGTTAGGAAATGTGGGGAGCAGGTGGTCTGGTTGGCAGTAAGTGCTGTGAACTGGCAAATTCCTTGACCTTATCTTAAAGAAATGCAAGTCTGGTCCAGAAAATCCCATGGATAGCAGCAGCATTCTGACCAGAAATAAAACTGGTACTGGCAGATACTTATCAATAGATGCCCTTCTGCCCAGGTGTGTAACTGGGATGGAACAGGATCCCCTGAGGGCCCAGTCACATTCAGGCCCCCAGCCCTTAACAACCAAGCTCCGGGGCTCACCCTGCTTCAGATGTAACCTCTGTGTCTGCATTAGGAGCTGGTTTGAGGAGGACTCTTGTTCTAGAAGAGTCAGTAAATAACTTGCACTGTCCAAAAAGAAGTACAGATTCCATGCCTAGACTTTTCCAGGCCTCTTCATAGAAGTTGGGTAATGGGGATGGAGAGGGGTGTAGAGTTCTCTACCTTCTATATCAGGCTGAAGAGAGATGGGAAGTTCTCCACTTTCTATTAATACATCTAGTCCCACATTTGTTTTCTGAAGCATGGCATGAAAAAAAATGACTTTTATATAGTGACGACTGGTTTGCTGAGCAGAGAGCTTCAGGGTGGTGGGGTAGGGAAGACAGCTAGGTAGAAGACAGGCAAGTTTTCTTGTAGGTGAAAGATTCAGTGGGGAGATTAAGTGATGAACCAAGAGGTTCTTAACCCAGCCTGACCAATGGGCCCTGCCTGCCTCCTGAGTGATGCAGTGCTCCCCAACATTCTGAGCTTTCTCCATGGGGAAAATGGAGACACTCACTGTGCTCGTGCCTGTGCCCAGGGTAGATGATCCGGAACACGTAGTCTGTGGCCCGTCCCACACCCAATTCCTCCACATTAATGGACCGTATGCTGCTGCGTTTCCGTAGCTTAGGGAACACTTTGCCCTGCAGAGGGAGCAGATGGTCAGCTTGTCAAGCACACAGTCCCATCCAAGGTCCAAAGCAAAGCTGTTCCTGAGAACTGTATGGGAAAGGAAAGGAGGAGGCCTTCCTTCACCAGCCCTGCACCCAGAGCCTCCCCTGCCAAGGTACCTTCCCCTGCTGGGTCCACAGCGGGGGCTCAAGCTGTCCACGAGGCAGCAGCCCATTCTCCAGACAGGACAGAAAGGACAGCAGGTGTCCTCCCTGTGGGAAGTGCAGTGGCGGCCTCTGGATGCCATCCTGGCTCACCAGCACAAGCGTGCCACCGCTCTCTAGAGGGTGAACACCTGCAAGTGAGGCTGGGCCCTCCCTGAGACCTCTCCACCCATCACCCCAGTCCCTAGATTCCCCAGGTTAGGAACAAGGATAGTCAGGCTAGAATGTGACCTGGGTACTTCATTAATAGGGACAGTGAGGACCTGGAGAGATGGCTCTACAGGTAAAGGTACTTGCCACAAAGCCTAGGAACTTAAGTTTCATCCCCATCTTGAGACCCACAGGAGAGAACTGACTCTCACAAATTATCCTTTGACCTCCACATGTGTGTTGTGGCATAGCATGCACATGTGAGTACTTAGCCACATCTATACACTAAATAAATAAATGTAAAAAACAAAACAAAACAGTGGAAGGGCTAGGGGTGTGGCTCAGTGGTGAACACACGCTCAGCATGTACACAGCCCTGAATTTGATCCCTAGCACTACAAAGTAATTAAGTAAATAAAAATAAGAACAGTGAGAGGAACATAAGAAGTCTGACAGGCCCCACGCAAAGTATACTAAGAGGAAGTGTCTGCCCTCCCATCCCTGCGCTTCAGACAAGCAGACTCACTTTGCTGGTGGCAGTGGATGCAGACAATCTGGCTGAAGGGCACCACAAGGGCATAGTCCCAGTAAACACTGAAAAGGAACCATTTTTGTGTCACCATGTCCCAGGACCCGCCTTGTCAATTGACCCTATCTCCCCTTGCAACTACACTGAAGATAGGGTAGCCACAGCCAAGCAGTGACCTTGGCCAGCCCTGTCCCTCTAAGCCTCATGCTGTCCTCCTGGCATAGAGCCACAAGTCTGAGCTGCCCAGTGTTTGGCTCAGACAAACCTCTCCACTGCCAGGCACAGCTTAGTCTTAAAGGGCTTGGAAATCACTCCAGGCAGCCATGCTTTCCTTACAGTTCTTGGCACTGGAATAAGGAATAAGGCTTGCCTCATGGGGCCTGCATAGTTTCTCTGTCCCCTTGCCTGAGGTCAAGCTCCCACTGCCTTACCTGCTTCCTGAGAGAAGGAACAAAAGCCCTACCTCTTTTCTAGCTCAGAGTCCCCAAGGGTCCCATTCATGAGTTGGTTGGGGGTCCACTTCAGAGTTAGGCTCTCTGCAGACTGGTGTAGGGAGAGGTAGCCAGGAACAGCCTCCATGTCCTCTTTCTGTAGGAAGGAGACATATGAGACACAGAAACAATGAGGCTCATGGAATGGCCCCTAAGAATGAGCTCGAGTGGGAACAGGCCAGGCCAATAATGGGGTACCGGGGCTGGAGACCCGACAGAAGCAAGGAAAAACAGAAGTCACGTGGCAGATCTGGGCATCTCTTCTTCCTGGCTGGCCTAGTGCCACTGTCTCTGTCCTGTCAGTCCCCTGGATGCCAGATGTGTCACTGGCCAGCCACACCCATGCTGGGCATTCACCCTGCCTGCTGGCTGCCATCTTAACCCTAGACAGCCTGGTTTTCAGCTAGCCAGGGCAGATGTCATCCCTGTCTGCTGCCAACTCCAAGCTGGGCATGAGTCATATGACACAGTGAGGAGGGGGTGGTGCTCCCCTCTCTCTGGTCAAGTTCTTTAGGAAAGAAAGTGGTTGGAGGCTTCTGGTCAGGGACCTTCTTTAGAGGCAGGTGAGGGTGGCATTAAGCCTTCCTACCGGCTGCACCAGCACGTTGTTCTTGCCATAGAGCAGACGTGTTCTTGAGTTCTGGTGCAGGGACTCCACGTACTCACGGGCACAGGCAGCTAGCCGGTCCTCTGATGTACTGCCACTAGAGTGGCGCTTCCGGATCTGCCAGGAAAGGAATAGCTCAGCCTCCCTAACCCCAGGAAATTGGCCTTAGGACTTGGGAACCTTCAGGCTCCCCTGTGGGCCCTCTCTAGCCTCCCCAGGCCCATTCCTGCTCCCAGTTTGCCTTAGGTTATCCTCTGCTTTCCAGCCGAGGGCAAGGGCTATTAGCATATTTATGAAAGTGCTAGTGTAGACAGATCTTGGGACACTATCTTGGAAATCTGAGTATAGTCTGGATGAGTGAGCCTAAGAGAGAGGGATACCTACCCCCAGAGCAGGGCGCTTTGCAGGGGAGTCCTGGCGGTTAGGGGGACCCCGAATACGGTGCCTCTGGACTAGCTCATCAGCAGAGGGGTCAGTCCAGTAGTGATCAGCTGTCTTAAGCTTTGTGTATTCCAAGGCACAGGGTCCCACTATGGAAACAGGGAGTTAGCTTAGATGGAGCTCCTTCGCCACCTGCTCCTCACCCCACTGACCCAGAACAGGCCTTTTTGCTCTCAAGCTCACCTAGAAGACAGGCCAGGATCGGGCCAAACACAGGGTCTGCCAGTAATGCTTCCTTCTCATAGTACTTGCTGCAAGGAGGAGACAGACAGGGTGACTGCAAGGGATCCTGGATTCAGGCCAAGGTGGTCAAGCTCACCAGGGAGAGGGCATGCCCATAGGGACAGGTTCATGTCAGGCACCAAGAAGGAATGAGTCAGTAGGATGAAGCTTTATGGGGTTACTGACATGTACTATGCTCTGGGGTGCTAAAAGGAGGGTGGAGACATGTTTATAGGTTGCCATAGATTGTTAAGCATATAGAAGGGTGGGGCTGAGGTGGGCCAAGGGAGAGAGCAACTGGGGGATGGGGCAGTCACCTGCAGTTTTCGGCCAGGTACTGTACAACCCTGTCCAGAACTTTCTCGATGAGTGCTGTGCGTACCCATATGTGTTTCAAAGCCTGCGGGCTGAGGGCCGGGGCCTTCCCGCTGGTTGAGCCCTGTTTCCGAATGGCCTCCTGGCTGCTTCCTGAGGGTTTCCTGAAAAAAGAAGGGGGCTTCAGGGGCACAGACCCCAAGTTGGTAGAGGGAGTGAGCTGCTACTAGATAGGAGCTCAGAATCCCTGGGCTCGGGTAAGGAGTGGGAGATAAGATATTGAAACTACAGAGGGCCAACCCTTACTTTAGGACTGTCCCTCACCCAAGAAGCCCTATAAGACAAGGGCTAGCCAACCTTTAGGAAGGCTGTTCTGGGAAGCAGAAAATGCCCAGGAAGGAGCAGAAGGCATGCTGGCAAGGACTGGCTCAGGCCTCACCTGCCCTCTGCTTGTTGCTGCAACTCCTGCACCTTGTGGCAAATCTCCCCAGCCACAGGGCATGTCTTCCCCACTTTGGTAAACAGGGCTGCCATCTTGTCACTGCGCAGGAAGCCAGCGGCACGGCGCCTTATCTGATGCAGGAGACAAGCCTCCACCGCACCTGGGCCACAGAGGAAAACAGTATCTGAGCCTGGGTTAGAGAGAAGACATTCCTCTTTCCCACGCCTGCATAGAGGCAGGGACAAGGGCCTGTGTTGGAACTAGGGGACAGGTCAGAGAGCTACCCTGATCTCCTTCCAACCCTTTCCATCCTATTTTTCTGCCACCAGCCCATGATGGACTTGAGAGAACTGCAATGTGCCAAGCTGCTCTTCTCCCTCACCTGGCATGCACTCGCCTCCTGTACACAGTGTCACCCCTGGTGGGCTGTGAAGAGCAAAACTGCCCAACAGGGTTGATAGAAACATTTCCACCTGACCATGAAGGCAATCAGGGTCAGCACCTACAGGAAGGGGATGCAGAGTACATGGACTGGCAGCCCTTATGGAAAGCATGGTGATATGGTTGCTAAGAAACAAGGCTCTGGAGGAGCTGAAATATTGAAGCTTCTGTGAGATCAGAGCTGACAGCAGCCTCTGGATTACTGATGAACACAGCAGCTGAGAGTGAGAGATTTCTCCCTTCTGAACTGGAGGGCTTCCCTTCATTCATTCATACTTTCAGGTGCTACACATAATCTCTCTCGGTCCTGCTTACCAGAGATCCCATAGAAAGGAAAGAGGGCTTGGCAGGGGAGGGCAAGGAGTTGCCTTTGGCATGTACAGATTCTAAAAACATTGATGTATATGTATATGTGTAGTGGGGAGGCCTTGGCCATTATCCAAGCCAAACTAAGTTTGGGGGGCAGGGAGGTAGAGAGACCACAGTCTTAGCATGGTAACTTGCTGCTTCTGGGAAACCTGGGTAAATGATATTCTGTTCTAAGCCTCAGTTTTGTCATCTATACAATGGGGAAGACTTCCTAGGACTGGTGTGATAATGCTACACAAGATGGTATGTAAAACCCCTTACCCAGGGTCTGACTCTGGGGAGGCAAAGGGCCCATGTCTGTTCTTGACTCCTCATCCTCTTGTTCAAAGACTGTTCTATAGCCAGCCAGGAAGAACCAGTATGGCAGAACCTGGATGCATAGGAGGATCATGGGCTGTCACAAGTGGGTGAAGGTGATGTTTTCTTTTACATGGGGGAAGTGAGGCCCTGTCAAAAAATTTTTTAATGTTATTTATTTATTTAGGTTATGTATCTGTGAGTATAAGTGTACGTGTGTGGGTGTCTTCTTCTTTCATGCTCTGCCTATTCCTTTGAGACAGGGTTTCTTCCTGAACCCAGAGCGTTTCTAGGCTAGGCTGGAAGACAGCAAGCCCCAATGATCCTATCTCCACTGCCCTGAGAGCTGGGGTTACAGGTGTGTATCAAATGTCTGGTGTATAAGATGGGTGCTGGGATCCTAACTCCAGTTCTCATGACTGTGCAGCAAGTGCTTGTAACTGTGGAGCTAGCTCTCTAGCCCCAAGGTGGTTTGACTAGCACTATGAAGATATGAAACTTGGACTCAGAAAATAATTACAATTTTTTTTTTTAGAGACAAGATCTACTGTAGCCCAGGCTCTTTTCAAACTTGCTATGTAGCTGAGACTGGTCTTGAACTCCTGACCCTCTTGCCTCCATTTCCCAAATGCTGGATTTCAGGTGTGTACCAATATACATGACCAATAATTACTTTTTTTTTTTTTTTTTTAAAGACAGGGTTTCCTTGTAGGCCTAGCTGGCCTGGAACTCACTATGTGGACCAGCTGAGCTCAGACTCACAGAGATCTAACTGGCTCTGCCTCCTGAGTGCTGGGATTAGAGGTGTATACCACCATTCCCAGTCCCAATAATTACTTTAAAAAAGTGTTGCCTTTCTACACAGGGAGGGGGGGAGGCCCCTCGTTTGAGGCATAAGCGGAAAGTCCCCAAAGTTGCTGACAGGGAGGTTTAACTAGAGACAGGACAGGAGCAAACTGGCCGGCCTGGCAAAAGCACAGCCAGGAGCGTCCCGGAGGCGGAGATACCTGAAATCTTTTGTTCCTATGCATAAAGATGTCACTGGTGGACTTGGGGAAGAGGTTGCTAGAAGCTGCAAGAAAAGGCCAAGATGATGAAGTGAGCACACCGATGGCAAATGGGGCCTCATTCACCACAGACTGGCTTGCAGCATGACCCTCCACCTTGCAGCCCAGTATGGTCATTACGCCACAGCAGAAGTACTCCTTCAAGCAGGTGTTAGCAGGGATGCCCGGACCAAAGTGGACAGGACTCCTTTGCATATGGCTGCAGCTGATGGACATGTGCACATCATAGAACTGCTTGTTAGGAATGGTGCAGATGTGAATGCCAAGGACATGCTAAAGATGACAGCTTTGCACTGGGCTACAGAGCATCACCACCGAGATGCTGAGTTACTTATCAAATATGGAGCTGATGTCCATGCTTTTAGCAAGTTTGGTAAGTCTGTCTTTGACATAGCACTGGAGAAAAACGATGCAGAGATTTTGGTCATCCTCCAGGAAGCAATGCAGAATCAAATGAGTGTTAACCCCCAGAGAGCCAACCCTGTGACTAACCCTGTGACTGTGGCTACTCCGTTCACCTTCACCTCTAGAGAGGTTGATAACCTCACTAGCCTTGTTTCTTCGGCTAACCCCAAAGCAACCTCAGCTAATTTAGAATCAATTGAAGAAGGAAATTCTCTTGATTCTTCAATCCAGCAAGAGGTGGGGAGTGGAGGTCAGAGGGTCATCACCATAGTAACTGATGGAGTCCCTCTGGGTAATATCCAAACTACAATCCCTACTGGAAGCATTGGCCAGCCATTCATTGTAACTATGCAAGATGGACAACAAGTTCTTACTGTACCTGCTGGTCAGGCTGCAGAGGACACTATAATTGAAGAGGAAGAAGAAGAAGAAAAGTCACAAAGTGTGGAAGAAAGCAAGGAAGGCAGTGAAAGAAAACTATTACAGCAGCAACTCCAAGGAGGCCAATCGAAGAGCCCAGCAATACAGACACCAGCTCCTAAAGAAAGAGCAGGAGGCAGAACAGTACTGCCTTAAGTTGGAGGCTATGGCTCGACAGCAGCCAAATGGAGTTGATCTCACCATAGTTGAAGAGGTAGCTGAGGTGGATGCTGTAGTAGTCACAGAGGGGGAGGGGGAGGGAAGAGGAACAGAAGTGACTAGGCCATGAAGGACCACAGAGCCTCGTACTGGAATTTCCATAGAAACTGTTTCATTTTAACATGCAAAGGCCACAACTTGCACTGTGTTCATGAAGAAGAAGAAGAAGGAGGA
>NW_008333884.1:3910971-3918839 GCF_000622305.1 Nannospalax galili | reverse complement strand
AGGAGGAGGAGGAGGAGAAAATGCAGGGAGCAAGCAATATATAAAAATTAAGAATGTCTTTAAGAAGAAAACTATACCAGGGTACAATGCCTGGCCCAGGAAGGCTGTATATGCAACTGGAAAATTCAGAGCCATATTAGAGAACATTCTTCTGAAGGACCAAAGGAACAGGACCAAATTTCTCAGCTCATATCATTGCTTTAAACATAGAGGTAAAAGAGGGCTGGATGTTGTGGGTTGATTTTTTTTTTTTTTAATAACTTCTTGTTTTGTTTTTTGAGACAGAGTCTTACTATGTAGCCCTGGCTGGCCTGGAACTCACTATGTAGACCAGGCTGACCTTGAACTCACAGATACACCTGCCTCTGCCTCCCAAGTGGTAGCATTAAAGGTGTGTGTCAACATGCCTGACAATAATTATTTTTTCAAACAATCATTGGTTTTTCTGTCTTCATTTGAGCAAATGATAGGCAGTCACTGCTGTCCAATGAAGGATTTTTGTTTGACTCTCTCTTGGAGTCAAGAAGGCAGAAAGGTCCTGGGGTCTACTTAGAGGATGGCCAGCCCAGGAACAATATGCTAGGGGTGGGAAATAGGCAGGTTTCCTGTTCCAGGGCCTCCTACTGGAGCTCATACCTGTCCTAGCCTTGGAGGACTTTGTTTTAGAAAGCAAAACTTTTCCTTCCCAGTGTGGTCCCACAGCTATGCACATGTGTGTGGAGACAGAGGTATCTACATGTATTATACATGTACAAAGCATATGGGAAATCTTTAGCTTAAGCGTCCACACATTCATCTCCATGGTTAGTCCTGGTCTCTGGGGCCTGGTATGGCCCTAGAGTATCTAGATGACTGACTTGCCAGTTTCAGTCTTTCGATCTGGGGCTGCTGCAGCCATAAGTCTGTGTCTGTGGAAGGGTGTGACCATTTCCTGGGGTTGTATCTTCATCTACATGGGAAGAGAAGCTACAATGAACAGAGCCAGAATGGCAGCAGGTGGCAACAGTTCTGCAGGGAATCATGTGCCTCAATGATAATGACTAATTGCAGGGATAATGAGTCATTAGCCTTCCCACCTTCCCCAGGCAACTGCAAATTAAGCCAGCTTGGGAGCTGGGGAGTGGCCACCCCACTTGGCCTCAGCCGCCCTTCCAGAAGCCTCTCAGCACAGGCATGGGTTCTCTTGAGAGCTAGCAGAGGCAGAACTCAGCAATTATTGCAAGGAAGGAATGCTGAGGGAAACCCAAACATCCCCTGTTCACACCGTGACTCCTGATTCCTTCTGTGAATCCCAGGCAAGGTGCCAGCCCCTGTCTGGAGAAGGAGACATCCCTTCCACCCTAGACTTTCCTAAGGAGCATCATGGCAGGTGTTCTTGGCCTAGTTCCACAGCTCCTTCATCAGTGAAAACACAGTGTTCTTCCCTGTTCCCTCTGCAGTGATGGAAAATTGTGTGTAGGCAAAATAATGATAACAGAATTACTACCCTAAGGGGGCTTGTGGATGGATTTCTAGGGCTCCCAAAACATGCTGAAATTATGCATAATTTGCATACAAGTTTCTGGTTTGCTCTACAATGCTTAGGTACCCCTGCATAGGGAATCCAAGGTTTTCAACTTCTAAAAGGAGAGGGTGCCTGACTCCAAAAAGATTTGCTCCAAGGCTTTAAAAAAATTGGGGGTGGGCAGGGCTGGAGAGATGGCTCAGCAGTTAAGAACACTGGTTGTTCTTGCAGAAGACCTGGGTTCGAATCCCAGCACCCACATGGCAGCTAACAACTGTCCTTGACTCCAGTTCCAGGGGATCCGATAGCCTCTTTGGGCATTGCACGACACGGGTGCACTTACCTACATGTAGGCAATACATGCATACACATAAAATAAAAATAATAAATAAAATATTTTTAAAAATTGTGTGTGGTGGCTGGGCATAGTAGTGTATATCTTTAATCCCAGCACTTGGGAGGCAAAAGCAGGTGGATATGAGTTTAAGACTGGTCTACATAGTGAGACTTTGTTTCAAAAAATTTTTTTTATATTTATTGTGTGTGTACACACATAGGCATGTGGAGGTCAGAGGACAAATTGTGGGAGTCAGTTCTCTCCTTCCACCAGATGTGTCTCAGGGACTGCACTCAGGTTGTTAGGTTTGGTAGCAAGTGTGCCTTTATCTGCTGAGCCATCTTACTTGTCCCACAGTTAAGAGTCTTTTGAGTTGAGAAGAAACCCAAACATGATTCTGAAGAGTCAGTGGCAATAGTGTCTAACATGTTCTGAACTTGTTCCCTGGGGGCAACCTTTCACAGACTGACAAGTAGACTGTGAGGCTCCATTCCCCAGTGGGAAGTCCAAGTAAAGACCTGTGTGACTGCCTCTCCCAATGGAAGGTCAAAGGGCATCAGACAGAACTCTGGGTCCTTACTCCAGATCTGCCACCAGAACATCTCTCAGGTAGAGGCCAAACACAAATACCCACAGGGCTAAAGTACCAAATTGCCAAGGCCATTGCCCTGCTAAGTGAGCTGTCTGAGCACTGGGTACTCAGTCATGGTGGCTTCAGGCCCCTCTGTCTCAGTGAGTCCTAGCATGTAGATATACCATAAAGTGATAGCTCTGGCATCTTTTGGCTCATTTCATATGAGGAAAACACATACTAGTCAATAAAAACCAACACAGATTAGGGTAGAAAGGTTTGGAAAAATCAATTAAAGTAGAATTAGAGACAGAAAAAAAAAAAAACTAAAAAGAAAGAAAACAAAACCAAAACCAAAACAGAGTTAGAGAGGTATGACTTCAAAGATTCATGTCAGATGCATGATGTTAATCCCAACACTCAGGAGGTAGAGGCAGGCAGATTTCTGGGATTGAGGTGAGCCTGGCCTATACTGCAAGTTCCAGGCAAGCTGAGGGTACATGAAGACCCTGTCTCAAAAACAGATAAAAATTAAAAATAAATAAATAAATGCTCAATCCTCTTGCTGCCCATACTAGTCTGGTGGCCTTGGAGTCTGGGCTGGATGAGCCCAGAGTACCTTTCCCATTCCCATTCATCCCATCCACTGACATGAAAGCTTAGGGATTCTGAAATGGCAGCAGCATGTAACACCCCATCCCCCACTGAAGTCTGAAGTCATCTCCCCAAGGAAAGGCAGGGACTAAGACCAGCCCCTGGACCAGCCTGAGGTGTTCCTCAGGTCCATTAAGTTATGCTGCATTAACAAATGCTACCTGGCAGGGCTGGAGAAATGGCTCAGTGGTTAGGAGCACTTACAGCTCTTCCAGAGGACCCAGATTCAGTTCCCAATAAACACAAAGTAGCTAACACCTGTTCTTAACTCTAGTTTCAGGGGATCCAATGCCTTCTTCTGGCCTCTGCGGGCACCAGGTACTCACAGGGGCACTTACATACATTCAGGAAAAACACTCATACACATAAAAAAATAAAGAAAATCCTTTAAAAATATTTAGATTTATAAACAAAACAAATGCTAGCAGGAGGGGCTGGAAAACATTGTGCTAATGGAATCTTATGGGCCTCAGTCCCAACCCCTTATAAACTGATTTCGCCATTCCAAGGAGCCCAGTTTGGAGTGGAGACATTGGGTCAGATCTGGTGGCTACTTAAGAGACCAAGGCAGGAGGGTTGAAATTTTAAGCCCTGCTGGTCTACGGAGTAGAATGGAGACACTGGGGAGACAAAGATGGAGACAAAGTTAGGTATACTGCTAGTACATTGCTGGTGGGTTAGATGATGTGACTTTAGATAGCAATTTGGTAGTATCAATCAAAGGTGTAGATAACCTTTACTTATCTTCTGGAATTTTTCCTACTAATGTAAGTGTGCAATTAGTTATAATAGCAAAGAACTGGAAACCATCCATATGCTCACCAATCAGGGTCAGATTAAATAAATATGGTATGTTCAACAAGCAAACAGTGAACTAGCCAGGCGTGGTGGTGTTATGCCTTTAGCCCCAGCAGAGGCAGGCGGATCTCTGTGAGTTCCAGCCCAGCTGGGTCTACAGAGAGATCCTGTCTCCAATGAGAAAGAGGGGAGAGAGAGGAGAGAGGGGAGAGGGGAGAGGGGAGAGGGGAGGGGGAGGGGAAGAGGAAGAGGGAGAAGGGGGGGAGAGAGAAAGAGGGGGAGAGGAAGAGGGAGAAGGGGGGGAGAGAGAGGGAAACAACTCTAAAACAAAACAAAAAAACCCCCACAATGAGATGCTTTCTAGGACCTAACAGGAAAACTTTCCAAAAGCAAAGTGCAGGCCAACTGACTGCATGGTATCTTTTGATTGCAAAAGGGTGGGTGGAGCCAACTTCAGAACTTGGGAGGCAGAATAATTTACACAAGTTCAAGGTCAGCCTGGGCTACAAAGTAAATTTCAGTCCAGCTTGGGCTTTAGTGTAAATCCTCTCAAAATAAAGCAAGGGGGGCAAAGGTCACAATGAGGGGCTGGAGAGATGGCTCAGTGGTTAAGAGCACTGACTGCTCTTGCAGAGGATCCGGGTTCGATTCCTAGCACCCACATGGTGGCTATGAACCATTCTTAACTCCAGTTCCAGGGGAATCTGAAGCTCTCTTCTGACCTCTGTGGCATTGCACAACATGGGTGCACTCACACATGCAGGCAATACACTCATACACATAAAATAAAAATAAATATTTTTTTAAAAAAAGGTCACAATGGCCGGGTCTGGTGGCACATGCCTTTAATCCCAGCACTTGGGAGGCAGAGGGCAAAGGCAGGCGGATCTCTGTGAATTCAAGGCCAGCCTGGTCTGCATATTGAGTTCCAGGACAGCTGGGGCTACAGGGAGACCCTGTCTCAAAAAGACAAAAAAAAAAAAAAAAAAAAAAAAAAAAAAAAGTCACATGAAAATTTTTTTTTAATTATATGTATTGTGTGTGTGCGTCTGTGTATGTTAGTGCAAGTACCAGTGGCAGCCAGAGGCTTTGGCTCCCCTACCAGTTGGAGTTAACAGGTCACCTTATGTGAGTCACCTTATGTGGTTTCTGGGAATTGAATTCAGGTCCTCTGGAAAAGCAACAAGTGCTCTTAACCACTCCAGTGGTTAAGTTCCAGGACAGCCAGGGCTACACACAATGAGATTCTGTCTCAAAACAACAGCAACAATAAAACAAAACAAAAACTATAGGTGATGGGCTTGGAGAACTGGATCAGCAGTTAAAAGCACACATGCTCTTAAAGAGGGCCCAGGTTTGATTCCTGGTACCCATTGTCTGGTGGCTCACAACCTCCTCTAACTCCAGCTCCAAAGGACAGAACACCCTCTTCTGGCTTCTACAGTACTCACATGCCTGTGCTTGAACACACACACAAACTCACAAATATCAAAAGACCTAACACACACACACACACACAAATATATATATATATATAAATTTATTTAAAGTTAAAAAAGATTATGAGCCAGGCGTGGTGGTGCATGCCTTTAATCCCAGCACTCAGAAGGCAGAGCAGGTGGCTCTCTGTGAGTTCAAGGCCAGCCTGGTCTACACAGTGAGTTCCAAGCCAGTTGGGGCTACAAGAAGACCTTGTCTCAAAAAGACCAAACAAAACAAAACACCCTAACTCTAAGATGGTTACACACACACACACACAATGGTGACATGTGGGTAAAGTAGTAAATGTTGGTGTCTTAGTTTGCTTTCAATTGCTGGGCTTGGTGGCACACACCTTTAATCCCAGCACTTGGGAGGCAGAGGCAAGCGGATCTCTGTAAGTTCGAAGCCAGCCTGGTCTACATAGCAAGTTCCAGGTCAGCTGGGGCTACAGGGAGACCCTGACTCAAAAAGACCAAAAATAAAAAAAAAAAAACCCCAAAAAACAAAACAAAAAACACTGTGAAGGAGAGTGCTCCTCAGACCCCCTCACTTTCCTCTGAGAAAAAGCTGCCCTCCACCTGGGCTCTGGAAATCCCCTTCATTGTTCAAACTCTTTCCTGGTATCTGTTTATGATTTCTATGGAAATGGTCTGGGGCAGAAGAGATAGAACGTTCTGCCCCAGGTAAGCTAGCCAATGGCAGTATACCTGATACATCTGTGTATGGTTTCTATGGGAAAAATCTGGGGCAGAAGAGAAAGAACATTCTGCCCCAGGTAAAATAGCCAGTGGCTGTATAGGTAAAGTCTCTGGAAATCAGCCCTAGATTGTTCCAATCCTTTCCTGGTTATTCTGTGTATAGTTTCTATGGACATGCCCTGCTTTGTGGTTTTTCTGCTTAAAAGCCCTGCGTTTTCACTGCTCAGGGTCGAAGCACAGCTACCGAGCCTGTCTGTGTCCCCAACCGGTTGGTTCTAATAAAGCGCTCCTTTTTACTGAGACAGTCTCCGAGTAGTCAATTTAGGGAATTTTATGAACCCTGAACAACTGACCAAACCCCAACTTGGGGAGAAGAGGTATATTTGGCTTACTAGCACAGTCCATCATCAAAAGAAGCCAAGGCTTCTCAAGGCAGGAACCTGGAGCACAGACCACGGAGTGATGCTATTTACTGGCTTACGCTCCTGACCTGTGCTCGGTCTGCTTTCTTTTTTTCTTTTTTTTTTTTTTGGAGACAGGGTCTCTGAGTCTCCCTGTAGCCCCAGCTGTCCTGGAACTCACTATGTAGACCAGTCTGGCCTTGAATTCACAGAGATCTGCCTGCCTCCGCTTCCCGAGCGCTGGGATTAAAGGCATGCATCAGTCTGCTTTCTTATATAATGCAGGACCACCTGCCAGGGACAGCACTACCCACAGTGGGCTTGGCCCTCCCACATCACTCAACAAGAAAATGCTCCACAGACATGGCCATAGGCCAATCCAGTGGAGAAAATTCCTCAACTGAAGTTCCCTCGTTATAACCAGGTGTGTCAAGTTGACAACAAAAGGTATCCAGCATGGGTGGCATGGAAAGGAGTAAGATTTTGGGAGTGCATCTTTTATATAGTTTTGATTTTAGAAGCAAATAAACATATTACCAGCTCATAATAATAATAATGGTGACCAGCAAGGGTTTCCAGCATGAGATGATGCCAAAGATCCTCTCCAATCTGAGAGGGAATCAAACTCAACCAACCCTAGAAAAGGGTCAATCTGTTCATGGGACCCCTTCTTTCAAGCTCCCTCAGCAAACAGGGTCTTCTGAATGACTTGGTCCTCCATGCCTAGCCAGTACCTACTTAGGGCAGGTGCAGGAACCAGATAAGTAACTTTATGTGCTGTGATAAACCCAAATGTCTTAAAGCTCACAAAAATGAACTGAAGTTATGGCAGTGGTTGGGAAGGGCCTCAGAAACAAGGCAGAGGCTGGGAAGGTCTACCATTCCACTTGGCCTCTCATGTACATATGCAGTTTTATTTACAGCTCTGTTCAGCATTTAAGAGTCCAGGACAAGCCCAGTCTCAGACTGGCCTGGCAACAGTGGGACTTACTAAACGGTTTTCAGAGAACTAGCCCAGTTTGCTGGAAATACTGGGAGCAGCACCCAGCATAGCAGAACATGAAGCTGGCTCAAGGTACCCCAGAGGAGCCAGAGATGGGAGGCAAGCAGATATGGAAAATGTAACTGGCACCCCACCTCTGGCTCAGTTTCACCTTTTTCTCAGTTGCCATCTATGCTGTCAGGGAGTTGGGTTGTGATTGCCATAGAAAACCTGAGGGAGAACTGTAGGGTGAATAGCCACAGGTGGTTCAATTTGGTTCTGGAGCTGTGGGGCCACTAAAAGCAGAATTTTCCAAAGCTGATGCCATTGGGGCTATTGGTTCAGGCCTTTGAACAATAGGACTAGGAGGTAGCTTGCTAGAAAGGGAAGAAGGGAGGGGTAGGCTTTTTGCAGGTGGAACTTGGAAAAGTAAGTCTTTCC
>NW_008333884.1:3860008-3910891 GCF_000622305.1 Nannospalax galili | reverse complement strand
CCCCAGATGGTGGCTCACAACTGTCGGCACTGAGTTCCAGGACAGCTGGGGCTACAGGGAGACCCTGTCTCAAAAAAACCAAAAAAAAAAAAAAATCTTGGGGAGGGAAGGAGGGAGGGAGAGAAAGAGGGCAGAAGAAAGAGTCTCATCCAGCTTCTGATGGGGAGAAGAAAAAAACTGGCCTGATTTTCTGGAACCAAGGTAAGGAAAATGAGATTCATGCCACACATGCTTATTTTCTTTATCCTTCAGGGCATGTTGGGCAAGGTCTGTTCACAGAAGGCTCACTCTGGCATCCCAATGAGCCAGGCCAGAGCCAGCCCCTCCCACAGTACACAAAGGCTGAGAACATTCACCCAGAGGCAAGGGACCCACTGTCTCCCAGCATCTCTGGATACTATGAGCCCTGTCAGATGACCGCAGCTGTGTCTCCACAAGGGCAACTTCTCCACAATGTCCCCACTCCTCCAGGCTCCACTCCTGGCTAGGTCCCATAAGCACACCAGGCACAGACTTTGGACAAAGACAGGTGTGGGTTCAAACGCTGGTCCCGCTTTAAGCTACATCCCAGCCCCTCCTTCTTAAAGAATAAATCATTTCATTGAGGGAAACATCAACCTCCCATATACCCCCCATATACCCATTACCCAATTTAAATAGTTCCTAAGTCATGACAAATTTTGTTTTAGCTGAATCACATGCAACCAATTTTTCTTACCCTTGGACTTATTTTATTTTTTGACAGGGTCTCCCTGTAGCTCCAGTTGGCCTGGAACTCCCTATATAGTGCTGGCCATGATCTCACAGAAATTCACCTACCAAGTGCTGGGATTAAAGGTGTGTACCACCATGCCCTGCCCTGGGACAACTTTTAAATAACTAGACTCATGTACCTACAGTAATAATTGTAATTACTTTTCTACTTATTTATTTATTTATTTATTTATTTATTTATTTATTTATTTATCTAATTTATTTATTTGGCCTTTTTGAAACAGGGTCTCCCTGCAGCTCCAGCTGGCCTAGAACTCACTATGTAGACCAGGCTGGCCTTGAACTCACAGATATATGCCAGCCTCCAAGTGCTGGAACTACAGGCATGTTCTATCACACCTGGCTTTACTTTTCTTTTTTTAAATCCAGTATCTTACTATGTAGCTCTGGATGGCATAAAACTTGCTATATAGACCAGGCTGGCCTCAAGCTTGCAACAATCCTCCTGCCTCTGCCTCCTAAGTGCTAGGATTACAGATATATACCATAATGCTCAGTCCTAATAATAATTACTTAAAATGACCAAATTTCCTCATTGAGTTCCCAGAGTTCAAATTTCTCCAATTGTCTAGGTGTTTCAGGTTCCCAGAAATGTGGGTTCCTAAATGGAATCTTGGGCTATGTTTGAGGAGGATTTCCAGGGAAGGTTCAAGAACAAGTAGGTTATTGAGTACCCACAACATACCCAGCTCCTGTGCTGTGTGCTTTACTTGCATGGCTCTTTTGGTTTTCTGCCTGTTTCAAGTGTCGGGAATGGAACTCAAAGCCTTGCACATGCTGGGCAAGAGCTCTACCACTGAGTTAAGCATCTACCTAGCCCTGTATGGCTTTTCCAATCCTCACATGACTTTCTTGGAGTAGGCTCAGAGATGAGTAATTGGCTATGGGTTACACACTCAGTGACCAAGTCAGTAAGTGAACCTCAGTCTATCTGTCTCCAAAGACACAGCCACTGACCAAATCACTTGCCTTTGGCCTTGCCCTAGCACAGTGGGAGAGGAACCAGTTGTTCTGGACAGCCTGCCTTCCTATTTGGTCAGAGCTGAAAAGCTGAGAAGCAACCTGATTTGTTCATTTCTGGATGGAAAGCAGAAGCTAGCTAGCCTGAGAATAAGCTAGGGTGCAGGAGGGAAGGAGTTCCTTTTGCTGAAAAGAGACAGGCTGGAAACTGCCTGGAGTGTCACAGAATGTGCAGAAACATCCCCAGGTGGGATGCAGGCTCCTGAAGCACCTGCTGCTCTCCCAGCTTATCAGCATCTCCTTGCCTTTCCCTGAAGGAGCTCACTGCAGGAACACCTAATTGGTTAATGAAAGCTGCTTAGCAACAGGGAGCTGATTAATAAAGAACCATGTTATTCCCTGCTCTGTAGACTCCACCCCCATCGCCCATTACAGCTCATCCTTAGCCTCAAGTAACCTTCAGGTTGACCCATCTGCACAAGAGGGCAGGAAAGCTGGTGACTGAGGAGAAAGGGCCCATCTTCAATGCCTTGTGGCTGGTGATGGTATGAGAAGACATACTGAGTCTGAAAGCCTGCTCGTCAAGAGCAGAATCCTCTCTCAGCTACCAAAGGTTAAGGGTGTAGGTCAGTGGTAGATGCTTGCCTAGCATGCATCATCAGTTCAATCCCCAGTAGAGCAGCAGCAGCAACAACAAACCAACCCTAGCACTCATCAGAATAGAGAAAGGAGAGGCTACTGTGGAAGGACTCTCAGATCTGAGTCAAGGGATGGCAGGCAGAGAAACATAGTTTCATAGGTTGATGCCTAAATTACTTAATTACCTCGAATCTCCTGATGGCAAGGGAATAACCATGCTTGAGATGCAAGGTTCAAAGATACAACTTGGGACAATTTGCTACTTAATGCTGACCCCGTGTGGTCTGCCCATAGTACATGTTAAAAGCACCTCCTCCATGGGAGAGTAGCAGGAGACACAGCCAAAAGGGTTATGGGTGGAAAGGAGGGTTCACAAAGAGTCACAGGGAAAACAGAGACTATTAATTTGATTCAAATGGGAATTGAACTGAGGATTTTAGGGATGCTAAACAAGTATTCTACCACTGAACTCCAGGTCCGTGCATGTAGGTGCCCCTGGAGGCCAGAAGAAAGCATATGATTCCCTGAAACTGGAATAATAAGCAGTTATGAGTCACCTGATACAGGTACTGGGAACCAAACCCTGGTCTTCTGTAAGAGCAGTAAGTGGCTCTTAACTACTGAGCCACTTCTCTAGGCACCCCTTGCCCACTCTGTATTTTGGGAAATGGTCTCCTGTAGCCCAGTCTGGCCTCCAAGCTACTGTATTATCTGAGGATAACCTTGAACTCTATTTTTAGAAGATTTTTAAAAATGTGTATGACTACTTTGCCTGCATGTACATATGTACACCGCATGTGTACTTGGTGTCCACAGAGGTCAAACCATTCTCAGTTGCCATGTGGGTGCTGGGGACTGAACCCTGGCTCTCTGCAAGAGCAGCAAGTGCTGTTTACTTCCAAGTCACTGTTCCAGTCCTAGTCTTTTTAAAAAAAATATTTTATTTATTATTTTTATTTTATGTGTATGAGTGTATTGCCTGCATGTAAGTGAGTGCACCCATGTTGTGCAATGCCATGGAGGTCAGAAGAGGGCTTCAGATTCCCCTGGAACTGGAGTTAAGGATGGTTCATAGTCATCATGTGGGTGTTGGGAATCGAACCCCTTGGGTCCTCTGCAAGAGCAGCCAGTGCTCTCAACCGCTGAGTCATCTCTCCAGCCCCACAGTCCCAATCTTTTTTATTTTTTGAGATTATGTGGCCCTGACTGGCCTGGAACCTGCTATATAGACCAGGGTGGCCTGGAACTCACAGAGATCTACCTGCCTCTGCCTCCTGAGTGTAGAGATTAAAGGTGTATGCCACCACACCCAGCTTCCAGTTCCAATCTTAAACTTTTTATTGATTTACTTTTATTTTTTGTGTATGAGTGTTTTGCCTGCATGCATGTAAGTGTACCAATGCTTGAAGAGGCCAGAAGAGGCTGTTGGAACAGTCAGTGTTCTTAACCACTGAGCCATCTCTCCAGCCCCAACAACAAACATTTTTATATACTGAACCATCTTGATGGCCCAATCTTGAACTCTTGTGTTAAAATTTAAATTACTGTGTTTACAGTCAGGCATGGTGGTGCATGCCTTTAATCCTAGCACCTGGGAGGCAGAGGCAGGGGGATCTCTGTGAGTTCAAGGCCAGCTTGGTCTACATAGTGAGTTCTAGGCCAGCTGGGGATACATGGAGACCCTGTCTCAAAAAAACAAAAAACAAACAAACAAAAAAAATTACTGTGTGAGACAGGTGTGGTGGTGCACGCCTTTAATCCCAGCACTTGGGAGGCAGAGGCAGGCAGATCTTTGTGAGTTCAAGGCCAGCCTGGTCTATATAGTGAGTTCCAGGACAGCTGCTAGGGCTACAGAGAGACCCTGCTTCAAAAAGACAAAAAAAAAAAAAAAATTACTGTGTGTACATGAGCCACAGCATGTGTGTAGAGGTCAGAGGACAACCCTGTGGTGCTAGTTCTCTTCTTCCTTTGTTAAAAAAATTTTATTATTTTTATTTTATGTGTACGCATGTATTGCCTGCATGTAAGCACACCCGTGTTGTGCAATGCCTGCGGAGGACAGAAGAGGCTGTTGGATCCCCTGGAACTGGAGTTACGGACAGTTGTTAGCTGCCATGTGGGTGCTGGGATTCGAACCCAGGTCTTCTGCAAGAACAGTCAGTGTTCTTAACCAGTGAGCCATCTCTCCAGACCCTCTTCCTTCTTTACATGGGTTCTGGGGATTGAACTCAGGTAATCAGGCTTGTATCCTTTGATGGCAAGTGCCTTTATCTGCTGAGCCATCTTGCCAATTCCCCCCACCCCAATTCTTGGTATCTCCCTGGGATTATAGGTGTGAGCCACCAGACCCAGCTTCATCAGTAAGTCTTTACATTATAATTTAAACATTTGAAGACCAGGCTAGAGGGTACATACAGGTCAGTGATAGAGTTCCCTCATATACAAGGACCAGAGTTTAATCCTCAATATCAAAACTAGAAAAGACCCTCCAAAAAAAAAAAAAAGACCACATTATGGTCTTAAAAATGCAAACCTGACAAGAAGGGGATGTCAAAGATCCTTTTTCTTTTTTCGGTATTTTTGACACAGGGTCTCTCTGGCCTGCTATGTAGAGCAGGCTGGCCTCAAACTCACAGAGATCTGCCTGCCTCTGCCTCTCAAATGCTGGGATTGAAGGTGTGTGCCACCATGCCTGGCTTGTTTTGAGACAGGATCTCATATAGTCCAAGCTAGTCTTCAGCTCCCTATGTGGCTGAGGCTAGCCTTCAATTCCTCATCTTCCTGCCTCTACCTAGATGGAATGCAGAGATTACAGGTATACACTACACACCCATCTTAACAAGGAAGGTTTCTACTTGCAGGGCATGAGTGGCTTCTGGACAGACAGGTTTAGAAGCCACCACAGCAAACATTCAACAAATGCACCTTGCTTGCTGGTCCTGTCAGTCCTGCCCCAGAGTCCTGCTCCAGTCCTAGAGTAATAGGAACTGAAGTCTGGTCACAATTTTCCTAGGTTTGCCCCATGGTCAGGTTGTAATTCAGGGATTCTTTAGTTCTATTTCTAAGGCTCTCTTGGAAGATTCTGTTACCATCTAAGGGTCTTGATCACGTTCCTTTTGTCTGCCAATTAAAGAATTAAATGTCAGGAAAAATCTGACACAGCAGAAAGCAACAAGTAACAAACTTTATTAAGTAAAGAAACAAGGTCAGGTGTGATAGCACAGGTCTTTAGTCCCAGCACATAGGACACAGAGGATCTCTCAGATGGAGGGTAGCCTGGTCTACATATCTATATAGGGAGTTCCACATCAGCTGGGGTTACAGGGAAACCTGTCTCAACCCGCCCCCCCCAAAATAAACACATGCACGCACACACAGTCACACAGAAAGAAAAGCTCCTACAGAGAGCCCTCAGGCCTTTGTCTCAGACCAAGAAGTCAGAAATGTGCCATGTTTATTACTTATTTATCAATGGCCTCTTCCCTATCTATCTACCTGTCAAAAACATGGCAAGTTCCCAGATCCTCAGTTCTATTTCCAGTTCAAATGTCTAGAATTGATGAAGTTCAGGCCTGGTTCTCCTCAGTTACCCCATTGTCTTTTGCTTGTAACAAGGCTGAATATATATATATATATTATGTGTATGTATGTTTTGCCTGCATTTGTGTAAATGCACCTGTGTCATACAATGACACTGGTTGTCAGAAGAGGGCATTGGATTCCCTGGAACTGGAGTTACAGACAGCTGTTAGCTGCTATGTGGATGCTGGGATTGGAACCCAGGTCTTCTGCAAGAACAGCCAGTGCTCTTAACTGCTGAGCCATCTTTTATATATTATGTGTATGTATGTTTTGCCTGCATTTGTGTAAATGCACCTGTGTCATACAATGACACTGGTTGTCAGAAGAGGGCATTGGATTCCCTGGAACTGGAGTTACAGACAGCTGTTAGCTGCTATGTGGATGCTGGGATTGGAACCCAGGTCTTCTGCAAGAACAGCCAGTGCTCTTAACTGCTGAGCCATCTTTCCAGCACCCACTTTTTAAAAAATATTTTATTATTTTTTATTTTATGTGTATGAGTGTGTTGTCTGCATGTATGTGAGGGCACCTGTGTCATGCAGTGCCCCGGAAATCAGAAGAAGGCTTCAGATTCCCCTGGAACTGTAGTTAAGGCGGTTTGTAGCCGCCATATGGGTGCTGGGAATCGAACCTGGGTCCTCTGCAAGAGCAGTCAGTTCTCTTAATCGCTGAGCCATCTCTCCAGCCCTGTACCCATCTTCTTAAACTGTTGGTTGTGACCTCATGTGGGGTTGTCAGAAGCGGGAGTCATAAAAAATTTAGCAGAAGTAAAAGGTTTCTGAATATGCAACAACTAAAAAGTAATTCAAAGTCAAACATGAAGGGCTGGCAAGATGGTTCAGTGGGTAAGGGCATTTGCCAACAAGTTTACTACCTGAGCTTGAGCCCTGGGCCTCACATAACGGAAGGAGAGAACTGACTCTCACAAGTTGTGCTCCAAGCTTCAGACATATGCCATGGCACGAGTACCTTCCCCTGCCCACAATAAATACAAAAATATAAAAAATCTAATGTGTAATGAATGCTAGTTGTTCCTGGCAGTACTCATCAGTGTTGTAGCATGACTTCCTGCAGCCTTGGCTCTGAACACGCATTGTGCACTTTATATTGTGTATGCCATGCAATGTCAGCAACACTGTCTGTAATGCCTTTTCTCAGATTTGAGATTACTGTATGTTATCAATTGCAATGTTTTTACTGTAGCAAGTTTTCTGCGCTGATAGAAATGCAACAGATTAACTGCAGAAAAAAACCCCTAGTATTTTTTTGCCATCATTCCTTAGAATATATTGAATTAGTACATCTTCGTATTGTATTGTCATATTTTTTAACAAATATTTTATTTATTTTCTGTGTATGAGCATATTCCCTCATGTAAGTAAGTGTATCATGTCATATAGTGCCTGTGGAGGTCAGAAGAGGGCGACAGATACCCTGGAACTGGAGTTGTGAATAATTTTTAGCTGCCATGTGGGTTGCTGGGTTTTGAACCAGGGTTCTCTACAAGAGCAGACAGTGGACTTTTTTTTTTTTTTAATGAGACAGGGTCTCCCTGTAGCCCCAGCTGGCCTGAAACTCCCTATGTAGACCAGGCTGGTCTCAAATTCACTGAGACGCACCTGCCTCTGCCTCCAGACTGCTGGGATTAAAGTGTAATACCACGCCTAGAAATATTTAATTCTTTATGTAAAATAAATAAAAACATCCATTTCATTAGCATGTAACCTTGGAGGTCAGGAGAGGGCTTTGGATTCCACTGGAACTGGATGGAGTTAAGGATGGTTCATAGCCGCCATGTGGGTGCTGGGAATCGAACCTGGGTCCTCTGAAAGAGCAGTCAGTGCTCTTAACTGCTGAGCCAACTCTCCAGCTCCAACTTTTTGGTTTTTAATAAGTGATAACCAAAGAATTGTTTTAAAATTGCTAGGATTAAAGGTATATGCCACCATGCCCAGCTTATTTTAAAATTCTTTAAGAGTTTTATCAGTAAATGTTGGACTTTTATATCTATTATATATACCTATATGCCTGGGTTTATGAAAAAATCTCTCAAAGCAAAATGGGGCCAGGAGTTGAAAATGTTTAAGAAGCCCTGCACTAGGGAATGGGGTCACTCCATGGCTGGGCCAGTCTCCCAGGACTTCACTCTGCCCCAATCTCTCATCTCATGCTTTGCAGTCTCACTCCTCCCAGAATAAAGCTGAATTCTGAGTGGGGTTAGGATAGCAGCAAAACTTAATATAAGTTTGGATCTATTCAGACTAAAAATGCATTTCTGAGCATTCTCCCAAGGATGAGGAGACTGCCATACCAAAAAATGTGTGTGTGGGAGGGGGTGCTTGTGGGAAGGTAGCAAGGTAGCTCAGTGGGTAAAGGTTCTTGCCATGCAAGTCTAGTGATCTGAATTAGATCTGAGGTACTTATGTAAAGGTGAGTGGAAAAAACCAACTCCACAAAGCTGTCCTTGGACCTCTTTATACACGCGTCCCCCTTCCATCATACACACACACACACACACACACACACACACACACACACATACACACACAAAAAAGCCAGAAGGGTGGCATTTTCAATTAGTACATATCTAGTTCTTTCTCCCCTTCCTTCTAAGAATCCCTGGTTATGATTCTGTGTGGCTTACAGGTAGGGAGAAAAAGGCTGATAATGATTGCTTTGAAATCAGTCTTGTTCTGAGCCCAATTTGAACACCAATTTTGAGTAAGCATAAGGATTCCTTTTTTGTGTTAGCAGATGCCCCAGTTGCCTCAGCTTGATGCTGTTGGCAACTCCTCCTGCTCATCAGCGCCTCAGTTACTATGTACTGAGCCCAAGGCAGAGTCAACATACTGGCAGAGGCCTGCAGATGCCTTTTGTTTGGCCCACACATTTTTAAAATTTTTTAATTTTTAATTTTTATTTTATGTGTATGCATGTATTGCCTGCATGTAGGTAAGTGCACCTGCGTCATGTAATGCCCGAGGTCAGAAGAGGCTGTAGGATCCCCTGGGACTGGAGTTATGGATAGTTGTTAACTGCCATGTGGATGCTGGGATTCAAACCCGGGTCTTCTGCAAGAACAACCAGTATTCTTAACTGCTGAGCCATCTCTCCAGCACCAGGCCCACACATTTTTTTTAAAAAATGGGAATGAGTTGTGAGCATTTACAAAGTTGGAAATTTCATACAAAATCCCAGACTCGGGGCTTGCAAGTTGCCAGCCTAGCTGCAGGTTCAGCCAGAGAATTCAGCGAGAAATAAGGCAGGAAGTGTTGAACAGGACACCCTCTTATAGTCTCTGCACAATGGTATGGATACCTGCATAAACCATCACACACATATATCACACCTACACCCACCCAAAAGAATTAGAAAAAAGCTCAGATTTGGGTTGGAGAGATGACTCAGTGAAATGCTTGCCTCTTAAGCATGAGGACCTGAGTTTGATCCCCAGAACCCATGTAAAAAGCCAGGAAAGCTGGGGTGTGCTTGCAATCCCAGCACTAGGTAGGTGGACATACGAGATCCCTGGGGCTTGCTGGCCAGTCAGCCTTGATTAATTGGTGGGCTCTAGATCGCAATGAAGAGACCCTGTCCCCTAAAACAAAGTGGATGGCTTCTGAGAACAACTGAGGTTGACCTCTGGCCTCTACATGTACCCACACCCACAAACAAGCATACCCATGAACATGCCTATGAGCATGTCCACAAACATCTAAGTACACCCACCCATGAAAACATACACACATGCGTGCGTATGTATACACACACACACACGCACACACACACACACACAGAGTCCTAGACTTCCAGTTTCTCTTAAAATGAGACCATGAGAAGTTTAGACCTGGATTCCTATGGCAGCTCAATAGGCGCTGACACTCTTCACCTGGGACAAGGGCATTGCAGGTCACTGCAGTCCCTGCAACTGCCTACCTACCTTCTCACATCTGGAACGTCTCACTTGTAGACATTTTTTTGCCAGACCCTGTGGCATTTATATTTGCATTAGTGACCCTTAGGTACCTTAGAGGACCAGCAAAACAGGACAACTCTTGCTCCCAAACTAAGTTTAAAACCCTAGAAACTTGAAGGCTTTGTTCTATTACAACTGAAAATGATTGAAAAAAAAATTTTTTTTCAATGACATTCTGGTCTGATTAAAAGTGCTCTGAGCTTCAGGCAGGAGACTCTGCTCCCAGAGGGTTGGGAATCCTTGACCAACTGCAGGAGAGCTGACAGGTGTTTCTCACCTAATCAGCCTGAGTGGGGGACACCAGAGTTCTTCTCCTGCTATCTCCCTCCAGTCCTTTTCTTTGCTCTCCCAGGGCCATCCACATATGGCACCCATGAAGAAGCTGTTTTCACTATTTGGCTGTTTTCTGTAGTATGAATGTGTTCTGTGACAAAGTCTACCACCAAGTTCTCCAACCCTCCAAAGTCCTGGTAATGGCAGAAATAGTTCATATCAAGAGGACATAGCACAGGTAGAAAGTACAGTCCCAGGGCTGGAGAGATGGCTCAGTGGTTAAGAGCACTGACTGCTCTTGCAGAGGACTCAGGTTCGATTCCCGGCACCTACAGGATGGCAGTTCCTAGCACCCACATGTTGGCTAACAACCTTCTGTAACTCCAGTTCTAGGGGAATCCAGTGCCCTCTTCTGATCTCCATGGGTGCACTCACATACATGCAGGCAATACACTCATATGCACAAAAAATATATATAATAATAATAAAGATTTTTTTTTAAAAAAAAGAAAGTGCAGTCCCAAGATGCTTCAAAGCTATTATTACACTGATAAGGCTCCCCCAATACCATCAACTTTTTCTTCCTCCATAGCATGGGTTCTAGGAAGAAGGGGTTAAGTGTTTGTTGTAGACTGGGGAATCAGGGTATCATAGGAAGGAACTAGGGAAACTCATCCAAAGCCTGTAAACCTAGCTTCAGTCTTGATGTTCAAAGGAGAAGGAAAGAAAGGTATTTTCCGCTCTTAAAGTGCTAGGAATGTTCACAGGTGTCAACTCAATCCCCATAAAAATTTGAGAAGGGATTATTGCCCTGATTTTAAAGGAGTAAACTGGGGGTGACAGAAGAAAACTAGTTCAAGCTGGGCATGGTGGTGCATGCCTATGATTCCAGCAATTAAGAGGCTGAGGCAGGAAGATCAAGAGATTGAGTGAATTCAAGGCCAGTCTATGATAGATATTGAGAAAAAAACAGAGCAGTGGAAGGAGGGAGGGAGGAGGGATGGAGAAGAGAGAGGGCGAAGGGAGGAGAGAGAAGGAGAATGGGGGGAAGGGAATAGGAGAGAGAGAGGGAGGGGGAGAAGGAGGAGGAAGGGAAAGAAACTTGTCCAGGATGGCTCAAGTGGTAAGTGTTAGGGTTCCAAATAGCAGCAGTTTCCCCCCTCCCCAACAGGGACCTCACCTTGACCTTTGGAGTCAAGGAAAACAAACTCTACTGAGAAGCAGAGAAGCAGCCTGCCTTTCCTTTGACCTCCAAAGATAAGATAAGCAGATTCTACCTGATAACCAGAGATTTTAGAAGCTGTTTTTCTCTCATCTTAAGAGGGAAAAAGTAAACACTTCCACACCCTAATCCTACCTGCTTCCCCCTCCATGATTTCTCCCCCAAACATTCCCCCTTCCACACCCTAAAGCCCCCATATATAAAGTCCCAGCTCACAGCCCGTGGGCGGTGGACATCTTTCCTTGACATCTTTCCTTTCCCTGACATCTTTCCCTTCCCTTCTCCTCTCCCTTCCCTTCCCTCCCCTCCCCTCCCCTTCCCTTCCCTTCCCAGACATCTTTCCCTGACATCTTTCCCTTCCCCTAGGGAAAGGTGCCCCGTGCGAAATAAAGCTGTATCCCGCTGAGAATTCCATCTGTGCCTTGGTGCCTCATCCATCCTCTCGTGCTCTCCACCGCACCTGCCCACTTCTCTCCAACATTCCTACCTATCAGTAAGGATTCAAAGTCCTGTGTCACCCAGCTTCTGCTCACTGGATGCCTCTCCTAATCACCCCCCACCCTGTAACTCTGTTTTATTTTCCTATATAGATCTTGTCACTACTTATCTTCCCAAGATACATCCTTTTATGCATTTTTTTCTGTCTCTTTCTCAACAGAATGCATGTTCCTTTGGCAGACACTGTTCATCTTTTCTCTGCCATTTTGCTGCATAGAAAATACTATCTAGAGTGTTGCTGGACTTATGGAAAGGGCAATTCTGCTTCACTACACTGTTGTCAAAAAGCAGGGCTACCAAGACAGCTCAGTGGGTAAAGGTGTTTGCCTTGCCAGGTGTGGTGGCGCACACCTTTGATCCCAGCACTTGGGAGGCAGAGGCAGGTGGATCTCTGCGAGTTCAAGGCCAGCCTCGTCTAATTCCAGGACAGCTGGGATTACATGGAGACCATGTCTCAAAAAGACCAAAAACAAAAAAGGTGTTTGCCTCAAAGCCCGATGTCCTGAGTTTGATCCCTGTGCCCACATGGTGGAAGGTAAGTTGTCCTCTGACCCCCACATGTGTCCTATGGTGCATGCACACACATATACCAAATAAATAAAATGTATTTACAAAATTAATAATAAAGCATCCCCTCTGAGCACATGGTTAGCATATGCTAATTCCCTGGGTTTGATCCCTGGTATCCTCCCTCTCTTTGGGAGTATTAGAGGATGATCAAGTTTCTAGAAATCAAAGAAACAAACAAACAACAAAACAACTCCATGTAGCTATAAGCTTTTTTCCTACAAAGGCAATTTTTCTTTCATGTTGAGAAGAAAGTAATGGTAGGTTATGGATAACTTCCCTCTGTTTCTCTCTTCTATGGATGGAAGATTCTGGCTATTCCTCCTAGCCTATGTTTACATTCTTTTGCATCTAACCAAGTGTATGAAGAATTAGGATAATGAAGTAACCAGAAAAATGTGGTTCAGAAAGTACCAACCTTTCCCTAAAGTTAAAAGGATAAATTACGAGTGGTGGATCTCAAATTCAAATTGCCCAAGACAATGGTTCTTAAAGTGTAGTCCCAGGACTAAATACATCAATCTCATCTGTGAATGCATTAGATACAGATTCTCAGGCCAACTCCAGCCCTACTAAAATCAGAAACTTCAGGGATGGAACCCAGGAACAGGATTTTGTTGTTTGGTGACACTGGTAATTGAACTCAGGGTCTCACATACTCTGAGTAAGTGCTCTACCACTGAGTTACATCCCTAGCTCTCTTTTACTTTTATTTTGAGACTAGGTCTAAGTTGCCCAGGCTAACCTTGAACATTCTGTAGCAAGGGCAAGCTTTGAACTTTTGGTCCATCTACCTAAGACTACCAAATAGCTGGGATTATAGGCTTGGAACACTTGACATGGCATAGCTGACAACATTTTAACAAGATCTCAGGTGAAAATTTGGGAACTACTGTCCTAGGATACTAAAAATAAACAAATTCTTACAACTTGGAGATTCTGATTCAATAGGTCTGTGATAAAGCTCAAAGAGATTCCAAAAGCATTTGGGTTGATTTGGACTTGCAGCCAGATTTGAGAGTTACTAACCTAGGGGATTCATCTTTTTCTCATCTCAGGACAATGTGCTCAGCTCTGAGCTTAGGTCCCATCATCCCTAAGTTCACTCACCACACAGAGCAATGATGTGGCTGCTATCTTCATGCACAAACTTCCTGGTGACAGCCTCCTCCATGATTTGCTTCACCTGTGAACAAATGGGCATCATCACTACTTTTATTTAGGTTTTTATTTTTGCTGTGATATCGATTGAACCCAGGGTCACATGCATGGTAGGCTAATATTCTTATCACAGAGCGGCATCCACAGCCTAGCATCATTATTTTTATTTTCCTGAGCAAAGGACTCCTGGAAAGGATAGCTCAGTGGTTAAGCATATGTTTTAGATGCACAAAGCTCTGCTAAGTTCAATCACCAGCATCAAAAGGAAAAATCAGCCGGGCATGGTGGTACACGCATTTAATCACAGCACTCGGGAGGCAGAGGCAGGCAGATCTCTGTGAGTTCAAGGCCAGCCTGGTCTACATGGTGAGTTCCAGGACAGCTGGGGCTACAGGGAGACCCTGTCTCAAAAAGACAAAAAAAAAAAAAAAAAAAAAAAAAAAAGGAAAAATCAGCAACAGAACAAGTCCCCAGAAAGGTAAATAGCATAGTCTAAGTTTTTAGACACTCCCAGCGATGACAAAGATGCGAAGGCTAAGGAAGTATATTCTTTAGCACAGCCTGCTCCAAGCCTTTTAGAAAAAGTAGGAAGAGCGATGTCAAACCCACCAACCCACCAGAGCAAAGGTTCTAGTTCAGATGAAAGGTCCTGCCTTGGAGAACAAGGATAGGAAGCTATTTGCTCATCTGCACTCAGCTGGAGAAGGGCTGGTGGGCAGACACATTGTCCATCAGAGACAGACTGTGTCCTAGTTTGTTTCTTCATTGCTGTGACAAAATACTCTGACCAATACCAACTTGGGGAGGAAAGGGTTTATTTAGCTTACATCTCCCAGGTCACAGTTCATCAGGGAGCCCAAGGTAGGAACTCAGGGCAGGAACCTGGAGCACAGGCCATGGAGGATCACTGCTTACTGACTGGCTTCCCAGACCCCTGCTCAGCCTGCTTTCTAATGCAAAAGAGGCCCACCTGCCCAGGAGTGACACTACCCACAGTGAGCTGGGCCCTCCCACATCACTCAACAATCAAGAAGGCCCCCACAGACATGACCACAGGCCAGACCAATGAAGGCAATTCCCCAGTTGAGGCTCCCTCAACCCAGGTGTGTCAAATTGACACTAAAGCTATCCAGTACAGACTGTTTCCACAAGCTGAAGACACACAACCTGCCTCTCCTTTTCTGAGGATAGGGGAAGGTCCATCCATGCCTCATCAACTCCCATTCATTCTATTCAGGATCTAAATTCATTAAACCTATGAAAAGAGTCTGTATGAGAATCTTATAGACTTGATGAACAGAAACAGAATATATGTGTGCACATACCTGAATTAAATCCCAGCACTTGGGAGATGGAGGCAAGAGGATCAAGATTTCAAAGCCTGGGCTGGTGAGATGGCTCAGCAAGTAAAAGTACTTACTGAGCTAGTCCAATGACCTGAGCTTGAGTCCCAGAACCCATGTAAAGGTGGAAGGAGAGAACCAACTCCATAAAGTTCCACAAGTATGCTATTGCATGCGTGCACTTGCACACACACACATTCACACACAAAGAATTTGAGGCCAGCCTAGGCTAGGAGACCTTGCCTTAAACAACAAAACAAACAGAATGTATGACCAGCATGTTAGAGTACCCCTGCTCTGTTATTGTCCCCTCTAGTCACCACTTCTACCTAACAGTACCTACTACCCCACCCCCTCCTCCCTTGAGACAAGGTCTTACTTTGTAGCCCTTCTGGCCTGGAAGTCACTATGTAGACCAGGCTGGCCTGTAACTCACATAGATTTACCTGCTTCTGCTTCCCCAGTGTTGGGATTAAAGACATGCACCACCATACTTGGCCTCTACTGTCCTTTTATTTATTTTAATTTTTTTGGTGATGCTGGGAACTGAACCCAAGGCTTTATACATGCTGGGCAAGCAAGCAATCTACCACTGAACTATATCCCTAGACCTCTTTTTTTTGTCTTTTTGAGACAGGGTCTCCCTGTAGCCCCAGCTGTCCTGGAACTCACTATGTAGACCAGGCTGGCCTTGAACTCACAGAGATCCACTTGCCTCTGCCTCCTGAGCGCTGGGATTAAAGGCATATACCACCACTCCTGGCTCTTAGACCTCTTTTTAATTTGAGGAAGGGTCGTACTAAGTCCCCAGGCTGACCTTGGAATCACTCTGTAACACATACAGGCCTTGAACTTTCATTTTTCTTGTCTCTGCATCCCAAGCTGCTGTGATTACAGGCCTGAGTCACCAAGCACAGCCTCTGAATCCTAATTCTATAGGTTAGTTTTACAACTTTTTATACTTTTTAAAAGAAATAAAATAACAGTAGGGTTATTTTGTGACTAGTTTCTTTTGCTTGCATGATTGTGGGATTAGTTTTTGTGTGTGTAACTGCAGATTGTTCACTCCCAATTGTGTGAATATACCCCAATTGACTGGCATTTGGATACTTTCCAGCTTGGGGTTATGAAGAATATGAACATTTCTGGACATGTCTTTTGGTAAACATATGTGCTGGCTTTTTAGAATTTATAGTTCTAGGCAAGAAACTTCTGATACATATATTCTGCTTTACTAGACATCGCCAGATGCTCTCCAAAGTGGCTATAGCCATTTACACTCCCATCAGCAGTGTATGAGGTGCCAGTTAAGCCAATCTGTTGATATGCATGGGGACTCTGCCAGGAGACAGATACCACTGGAAATCAGAGACAGATTTCTTCAAACCTAGTGTAAAATCCTACAGGAAAAGTAGGTCATGGCAGAGACAGTCCTTGTCTTTTTATTTTCCTTCTTTTTTGAGGCAGGGTCTCACTATGTAGGCCAGGCTGGACTCAAACTTGCAGCGATTCTTCTGTCTCAATCTCCAAAGTGCTTGGACTGCAGACAGGTGCTACCCTGCTCAGTGTCAGTCCTTGCTGTTCTTTGTACAGAATGCAGTATCTGATGTTGTCATGGCTCCCAAGATACTCTCCTATCATGCACTGTACTGTTTGAAGACAGGTAGAACACCCAAATCCTGAAGAAGGGGGGAAGCATCTAGAGGCTCCTCCTTGCTGGAACTGCTCATGGTTAGTAGTTAGATCAATGAGGATCAGATGGGATAGATTCTTGCACTCTAAACTGTTAAAAGTTTCCTATATTTCATCCCAATGGGTGTTTGCATCAAGCAAAGCATAATTGCACAGCTAAAGATCTATAGGCATCTGGAGGGACATATATTTAGGATGGGAAGACTCACTGATGCTCTTGGAATTATACAAGAGGTCCTCTGTGAAGGGACAGCCTTGCCTATAGCTACCTCAGCTGCCTCTTCTTGTAGCTGAGAAAAAGATATGAAAGGATATGGTTCTCCCAGAAAAATACATAGAGTTCAGAGCAGGCCAACCTTTGTCAGGAAAATATGGCCTCTGTCAGTAGCATGCCTTGGCTCGAGCGCATCTGCACTCTCTTACACATTCATGGCATACTGTTGTCTTTTTTTTTTCAATCTTTCTTTTTTGGGGGGGTTCTCCCTGTAGCCCCAGTGGTCCTGGAGCTTGCTATGTAAACCAGGCTGGTCTCAAACTCACAGGAATCCACCTGCCTCTGCCTCCCAAGTGCTGGGATTAAAGGCAAGGACTACCATGCCCAGCTATACTATCATGAAATCATATAGTCTTTTAAGTACTGGAAAGAAAATCAAATGACATTTTCAAAAGTATTTCCCAATATGCTAATCAGTTCTCAAATTTGGGTCACACCAATAACCCTAGCAACGCACCTACTATTCAGGTACAGCCATTTGTTTCTACTCTTTCTGAATGAACTCTCAGTGATTATCCCCAGAAAGAGAGTTTGATGACAGAGATTTTTCTTTTCCTCAGGGAGGACAAAGCTGAAGTGTTAACACTGATCTGATATACCCTTGGTTTAAGATAGCCTCACTTGGCCCCTTCATAGCAAAAGCACCAGGAAGCTGCTCACACAAGCTGGAACAGGGATGGCTTCAACGTCTCTGTCAAGGAGAGGCAAAGCTAGGCACAGGAGACAGGCCATGGAATGTAGGATGAGAGCTCAGAGCCTTCTCAAATCCTAAAACTCTAAGGAGTAAGTGAAACAATATGGTAAATGTTCATATATGAGAGGGCATATCCCTATTTTTAAGAGATTTAAAAAACAAAGCAAAGCCGAGACTAAAAAGGTTCAAGTAACTTTACTCAAGGTCACACATAATCAGGACTAGACTATTCTAAAGTTAATGCTTTCCCAGAAAATCTCACAGTTTACAAGGTTAGCAGATTTATTTACCAAATAGTCACTGAGTGCCCCCGAAGAGTGCCAGGTACTGGATACAGAACAGTGAACAAAGGAGTCAAATTTCCTGACTCGGTGGAGTTCAAACATCTGGCAGGCAAAGCTAGAGAGTCAGGTTGCGGAAGGAGGCCTCATTCATTTCTTCTACAATGATGAGCTCTCACAAGCTGGTGAGTCATTCATATTCCACCCCCCCGCCCCCCCCCGAAATTGAAATGAGCTTTCGAGCACTAACAAGGCAAAGGGGGTTAGGAGAGAGAAACACTGCTTTCTGAAGGATTTCCCTCAAAAGGAAAAAAATGCGAGTCTGAAAAACCGTTCTTAAAAAGACCCGGGTTCCTGGCTAAGGAGGTGGGCGTGGATCGAGAAACAGGGAGGTGCGGCCAACCCTCTGGCAGCCAGGACTGAGATGCTCAAGGAATACGGGCGGGGGGAAGGGGGGAGTTGCAGACGCCCGGGAGCCGACCCGCCCAGGCCGCCGGGACCCCACCCCCTCCCCCGGCTGCTCAGGCGATGAAGGGGCGTCGGGTCCTCCAGAAATCGCCGCCACCCCTCCCCCGACTCCCGGGTGCTGCAGCCTACAGAGCGGGGAGCTGCGGGACCACCCAACAAACAAGCCGCGGGGCGCCAAGCTGGCCCCCGGGCCCGGGACGCAGCTGCCGGGGATTGGGACGCCGAGACTTCGGCCCTGGGTAGCGCGCGAGGGCAGAGCCCCGGCGTTACCTCCTTTTTCACGTTCCACAGCAGTTTTTCCTTGACTGCGTCCTCGGCGCTGCCCATGGTGCCCAGGGTGGCTGGGAGGCGGCGGCAAAGGGTCCCCCGAGCCCCCCGCGCGCCCTGGCTGCCTCGGCGCCTCTCGGCTCAGCGCCCCACGCGCAAGGCGGAGCCCCCGTCCGCCGCGTTCCCCGCCTGCCGCCGCCGCCGCCGCCGCAGCCACTGCCCGGTGCTTGGCTCCGCAGCCATCTTCCGAGCCCCGCACGAACGTCAGGATACAGGCCCGGCCCCTTCCCACAGCCGGCAGGGAGGGGGTGTGCGCGCGCTGCGACTGGGGCGGGGGGAAGTCGAGTCAGGGCTCGCGTAGGCTGAGGGCACCTGGGGGCGTCGGGCCCGCGCGCCTCTGGGACCGTTGTCATGGCAACCGGCCTGCTCTCGCCTCGAAGGTGCGAACCCGCATTATGAGCGCTGGGAGTAGGCGGTGCGCCCGCGGAGTGGACGGACGCCGGCCACCAGGCTAGGTGCCGCTCCACGAGTCGCTGGGAGGCCAGAATCCCCGCACCTGCACACGGGGAAGGGGAAGCCAGCGTCGGGCGCTTGGTCCAGTCACCCCCGCCCCCGCCCCGGAATCTCGCTGCTTGTCCTTTGCTTTCAGTTGCAAGGCCGGTGGGGGAAAAGTGGAGACCCGGAGCCCGAAGCCCCGGGCGCCACGTCTGGCCGTGTTGAGGGTTGTGGGGGCCCGAGGTGGAGTCGACAGAGAGCACAGAACTTGTGCGGAGCCGGGGAGGGCGAGACAAGATAACGTAGGGAATTAAAATACTGAGGGAAAGAAAAGGTTGTCCAGTGATAACACGTCACTACTTCATAAAGATCAATGGATGTGCAGAATCTCGGTGACAGATGGCCTCTGGCACGAAACGAGGAGCTTTAGAATACCTTGTATATCATGCAACTTTTCTTTTTTTTTTTTTTTTTTTTTGGAGGCAGGGTCTCCCCGTAGCCCCAGCTGTCCTGGAACTCACTATGTAGACCAGGCTGGCCTTGAACTCACAGAGATCCGCCTGCCTCTGCCTCCCGAGTGCTGGGATTAAAGGCGTGCGCCACCACGCCCGGCTTCATGCAACTTTGTAGGGCAGAAATTGAAGGAGCAGAATGTCCCGCGTGGAACCAGAGCCCAAGCCGGGACACAGTACATCCGGTGCCTTAAAGCCCCCAACTGCAGAACACAGAATGGGAAAAGTTCCCACGGTGGTTCTGCCAGGGCACCCGTCACTCACCAGCTGGTGGAAGAGACCTCGCGAGAGGGCACGGGAACCCCGCCGGTGTGAAGGCCCGCCCCTACGGGAGGGCCGGAAGCGCTCATTAGGTCCGGAAGTGGTGCGGACTTGGTGCACGTGGGCCGGCATGGCAGCGCACCGCTCTGGCCCCCTGAAGCAGCAGAATAAAGCGCATAAAGGCGGGCGACATCACGGGCGAGGGTCCGCGCAGCGGGAGAGCAGAGGTGAGTAGACGGGAGAAAAAGGGTAATAGCTAGTATTCACGGATTCCCGTGTCTGGACTCAGCTGTGGGCCTGGGGCCCGCTCCAAAGCGCCTTTTAAAAGTGGGCCGGGAAGGGGTTGGTCTGATGAGGCCGAGCAAAACGGCCCCTTCTTATCTGCCTTCTAGGCAGGGTGGAAGTGAAAGTCCTGTGCAAGAAGGTGAAAAAACAGCTTAGCCGATTAGACCAGAGGCATCGCGCCAGCCAGCTCCGAAAGCAGAAAAAGGAGGCGGTGAGAAGAGTGCGGGTTGGGAAATGGTGTGGCTTCTGAATGAGTCTAGGTGGATAAGGCTTCAAACTAGAAAATGATCCCGGAATGAGGCGGAAACGAATAAGCCCAAAGCACTGGTCGGGCCTGCAGGTCTACATTTCACCTAGAGCATTCGCTGGTCTGAGGCCCTGCCACACTTCTTGACATACACACGACCTTTAAACAAGAAAGCCATTGCATATCACTCATGTGGCCTGTTGCTCTCGCAGTATGCATTGTTTTTGGGGTTTTTTTGTTGGTTTTTTTTTTTTTTGACATTCTGTGTAACTCTGGCTGGCCTTGAAGTCACAGAGATCTGCCATCCTGTCTTCTGAGTACTGGGATAAAAGGTGTGTCATCACATCCCGCAATTCTGCCCTTTGTTTTGCTTTAAAGTTTCCTTGCTATTTTTACACTCAAAGGATTCTGCCTCAGTGCGGCAGCTGCTTTGTTGTTGGAAATGCAGTAGTGGAGCAGGGTGAGAGATGTTCTTGGAACTTTTCAATTCCTAGGTTCTGGCAGAGAAGAGACAGCTGGGCAGCAAGGATGGGCCACCTCATCAGGTGCTTGTGGTGCCTCTGCACAGCAGGATTTCCCTGCCAGAGGCCCTTCGGCTGCTTCAGGATGAAGACTTGGGAACAGTGTACTTGAACGAATGGGGAAGCTTTATGCTACTAAGCCCCCGTTTAAAACATCGGTGGTTTTTCACATATGCAAAACCAGGTTGTAATACACAGTATTTTTCTATTCTTACGTTTAAGTAGTTATGTTTCTTTATAATGTGCCAACTAGCTTTTCTTCCCTGTGTTTTCTGTCTCCAGGTGATCTGCATACTGTGTTAGATTTGGCCAAAGTTGCTGATACCATCCTGTTTCTCCTCGATCCACTAGAAGGCTGGGACAGCACTGGGGATTATTGCCTATCTTGCCTCTTTGCTCAGGGACTTCCCACCTATAGTAAGTGAGATGGAATATTGGAGGCCAGAAAAGAAAGTAAAACAAGAGTCTCCCTGGAACTCACCCAAATGCTGGCTCACCCAGCCCTATGTGCTTGGCATTTGATTTAGGAATACAACTGATGGATAGTATTCCATTAGTGATTTCACATTATTAGTCAAGGTGATTTAATTTCATTTGCCCAGAGGAAGAATAATATGAAGTTGTACCTTACAGTGACATTTCTTTAGGGTTAGCTAAATGCTGAGTTTCCCAGTGGTCTCTGAGATCACAGTGGAGCTGTTAGGTTGTTTGTGAACTGGAGAAGGATTTTCAAGTAGTAAAGAGGATAGGAGGGCTAGAGAGATGGCTCAGCAGTTAAAGAGCGCTGACTGCTTATTCAGAGGACCTGGGTTTGAGTTCCAGCACCCACATGGTGGCTACAAACCGTCCTTAACTCCAGTTCCAGGGGAATCGAAGCCCTTTTCTGACACGGGTGCACTCACATGCAAGCAATACACTCATACACATAAAAAAATTTTTTTAAAGTTTATAGTTGCCGGGCGTGGTGACGCGCACGCCTTTAAGCCCAGCACTCGGGAGGCAAAGGCAGGCGGATCTCTGAGAGTTCAAGGCCAGCCTGGTCTACATAGTGAGTTCCAGGACAGCTGGGGCTACAGGGAGACCCTTTCTCAGAGAGAGCCCCCCCCCCCCAAAAAAAGTTGATAGCTTAAACCCTTTCTTTCTTCTATTTACAGCACTAGCTGTCCAGGGGTTTTCTGACCTCCCACCAAAGAGACTAATTGATGCCAGAAAAAAGCTAAGTAAAGCAGTGGAGAAGCGCTTTCCTGAGGACAAACTCTTGTTACTAGACAACCAACAGGAGGCAGGAATGCTGCTTAGGCAGTTGGCTAACCAAAAGCAACGGCATCTTGCTTTTCGGGATCGGCGAACTTACCTCTTTGCCCATGTTGCTGATTTTGTGCCTAGTGAAGAGAGTAACTTGGTGGGGACCTTGAAAATCTCAGGCTACATTCGTGGGCGAACTCTGAATGTAAATAGCTTACTGCATGTTGTTGGACATGGTGATTTCCAAATGAAACAGATAGATGGACCTGTGGACCCTTTCCCTTTAAATCCTAGAGTGGTTAAACCCCAACAGGAACAAAGCTCAGCAATGGAGGTAAGGGTTTTTTTCCTCCCATTTCTTGATCAAACCCAAAGCTAGGCAGGCACTCTACTACTGAGCTACATTTCCCATCCAAGATTGTTGATTTTTTTTTAATTGATTTTAAAGCCGGGCATGGTTGTGCACACCTTTAATCCCAGCACTTGGGAGGCAGAGGCAGGCGGATCTCTGTAAGTTCAAGGCCAGCCTGGTCTACATAGTGAGTTCCAGGACAGCTGGGGCTACAGGGAGATCCTGTCTCCAAAAGACCAAAAAAAAATTGATTTTAAAACTACAAAACACACTTCATATGTGTGGTCACAGGACAGCTTATAAAATTCAGTTCTTTCCTTCTACCATGTTGGTCCAGGGATTAAGTTTGGCACCTCAGGCTGGACAGAATTGTGGTTTGTTTGTTTTTTCTTGAGGCAAGGTCTTACTGTGCACCCTGGATGGCCGGGAACTCACAGAGATCCACCTGCTTCTGCCTCCTGAGTGCTGGGATTAAAGGCATGAACCACCACACCTGACATAGATTGTTTTTAAAAAGCATATATTATAAAGTTATTAAAGTTGACACAGGATGGAAACAAATTCCAGAGTATGCACATTTAGGTCACTGAGGAGACTGTTAGTTTGAAAAGACAATAGTCAGCAAGTATCCAGCACTTTCTAGTTACTCTTCACTACTCTTGGCTCTGTGTTCATGGAAAGCACAAGACATGGCCACTTTCCTCAAAGAACACTTGGATTAGAAAAAATAGCAAATACCTTTGATAGTAAAGAGTGAAATAGCCTGTACTTAAGGTATTTGCTGTGAAAATTGAGATACACTAGCAAGCTACACACAAGACATCAGAGTCGAACCAAGTGTGGAGAAGGAGGTGTGTGATTTATGAGTTCAACAGAGGAGACAAAATATGTTAAAGACAGCATATATATATGTTAGAGACCATATGAGCCTAGGCATGATGATGCAGCAAGTGGTGGATTCCTTTTGAGTTATGGAGTGAGGAATAGGGCCTGGAGCATGGCTCAGGGCTAAGAACACTTGCTGCTCTTGCAGTTCCCAGCACATGGCAGCTCATAACCATCAGTAACTCCAGTTCCAGGGGATGCGATGCTCTCCTTTGGCCTCCAGGGACACCAGGTATACATGTGGTGCACATATATGATGCAAGCAAAAAAAAGTTTTAAAAAGCATTGGGCTCGAGAGATGGTTCAGCAGTTAAGAATCATTGCTGTTCTTCCATAGGACCTTGGTTCGATGCCTAGCATCCACATGGTGAAGCTAACAACCATCCATAACTTCAGTTCCAGGGGACTCTGACACCCTCGTCTGGCCTCTGGGCATTGAACACCCATGGCACACTTAAATATATGTAGGCAATACACTCATAACACAAAATATAATAAATGAAGTATTTTTTTTTAATATGAATTAGGAATATAATGACGAGATAGTCCCGATTAGAAAAGACCTCAAGGGGCTAGAAAGATGACTCAGTAGTAAGAGCACCGTTTACTCTTATAGAGGTCCAAGGTTTGATTCCTGGCACCCACATGGCAGCTAACAACTGTCCCTAACTCCAGTTCCAGGGAAATATGACATTCTGGCCTCCTCGGGCATTACATGACATGGGTGTACATATATACATGCAGGCAGTACACTCATACACACAAAATAAAAATTAATTTTTTTTTTTTTAAATCGAGCTAAGCAGTAGAGTTGAAATGTTAGTCAAATAGCTAGTTGAAACTGGCTATTTGAAAGTTTTTGACATGCTTTGGTTTCCTGTTTAATTTGTGAGGGCTGATTTCTGGTTCTTTCCGATCACTGTGTTAGATTTGCTATACTTTTGGCTAATGTTTGATGGCCATTACCTGCTTTTGCTTTCTAGATTTGTGCTACAGATGCTATAACTGATATGAATGAAGACCTTAAGGTTCTAATGAAGGCAGACCCTGATAGACAGGAGTCTTTACAAGCAGAGGCTATTCCAGATCCAATGGAAGGGGAGCAAACCTGGCCCACAGAGGAGGAGCTGAATGAGGCAAATGGTTGGTACTGGCAAGCATCTTACCTGACCTAGAAAATTTTGCTAGCTCTTTACATGATAGCTTCTCATCCTCTAACAGGGATGGATGAGGAAGTGATAGAAATTCTGTTATTCCCCTGAACTGCCAAATACTGCATGATTATACTAAGCAAACACTGGACACAACTTTGCTTCATTACTCAAAATCACTTTCTGGCTTTCTGTTTGTTTTCATAACCAATAAAACGTAGAATCACCATGGGGTTTATTTAGCTGTGTAAATGGTGCTAATTGTGAGGCAGCTATTTTTTTCCCTCCTTGACACAGGGTTTCACTGTGTAACTCTGGCTGACCTTGAACTCACTTAGAGGCACCGGCCTATTCCCAGTGCTAGAACTAAAGGTGTGTTCCACCACATCCCACCCAAAATTAAATTTGGAAGTCTGCTAGTTTCTCATGTTGCAAGCAATGTTTAATAACCTGCGTAGATGAGAATGCTTATGGGAAAGGAGGTATAAAGCTTACCTAGTTTTTTTTGAGTTCTTACAGACTTATTAAAGCAAAGTTCCAGGGTAGTAAAGAAGGTCCCTAAAGGAACATCCAGTTACCAAGCTGAGTGGATTTTGGAGGAAGGTGATGAAAGTGGCAGGGAAGGAGATGAATATAATGATATACAGCATGAAGGTTTTATGGAAGAAGAATTTCAGGTAAGAGGATTGAGCTACCTATGTATACCGCTTCAAAAACAAGCCAGTGTGTAGTCCTGACCTTTTGAGGTGTATGTTGTCAACTGCTTAAGAATAACTAATTATAGAAAATGAGACCTGTTTTATGACTTAATTTTTTATTAGAATTTATATTGTGGCTGGTAAAGTGCTTGTCATGTAAGTGGGAGGACCCAAGTTTGAATCCCCAGAACCCACATAAAGCCAGATGTGGTTATGTATGGCTGCAATCCCACTGCTCCTATGGCAAGATGAGAGGCAGAGACATAGTCCCTGAAACCTTGAGGACCAATGAGCAAACAACAAAAGAAGAGATACTATCTCTAGATGGAAGGTGAAGACAGACACCCAACTTGTCCTTTGACCTCCATATGCATGCCTGTTCCTATACATACATGTGCCCACACACATAAACTAAAAGAAAGGTAATACTGGTTTGGAATCAGTGTCTAGTAAAATTATTTTACTGGCCTTCGGGACAGATATGGGTAGATTTCTTTTGAAATAGCTGCGTTTTTTTTAGGTGGTCTTGCTAACCTATGGCTGACCTTGAACCCACAGAAATCCTGCTTTAGCTTCCCAAGAGCTAGGATCATAGGTATATGATACCATACTTGGTTTTTGTTTTGAGGTCAGCACATTATTTTTGTTGTTTCTGTTTCTTTTGGGTTTTTTGTTGTTGTTGTTTTTGCCAGAAGGTCTCATGTATCCCAAGTTCTAAGCAGCAGAGATGCCTCTGACCTGTTGATTCTTCTGTCCCCCACCCAGTGCTGGGATTATAGGAGTACCCTACTACACTTGTTGGTTTTAATGTACCACAGTCCACCAACTGAGTTGCATCCCTGCCTCTTTGCCTGGCACTTTATGGTTTTAGCTTTTTTTAAGAAAAAGAATACTTTTTATATTTATTTATTTGGTGTGTGGAGTAAGGGGACAACTTGGCTGGAGTCACTTCTCTCTTTCCACTCTTTAGGTTCCAGGGATAGAACTCAGGTTTGGCAGGGTTGGCAGCAAGTACCTTTAACCACTGTGCTACCTTGCCAGTGTTAAGTTTTTAGTTTCTTGAGGCAGGACCTTAGTATCTCAGGCTACCCTTAAACTCTATAACTGAGGATGACCTTGAACTTTGGATCCTCTAGACTCTACCTCCATGCTAGTATTATAGGCATGCGCCACCATGCCCAGCACTCTTACCAACTGAGCTATCTCCTCAGACCATTTTTAAAAAATATTTTTATGTGGCTGAAGAGATGGCTCAGTGGTTAAGAGCACTAAGTGCTCTTACAGAGGACCTGGGTTCGATACCCAACACCCACATAGCAGCTACAAACTGTCTTTTAACTCCAGTTCCAGGGGAATCTGAAGCCCTCTTCTGACCATGACACAGGTGCCCTCACATACATGCAGGCAATACACTCATACACGTAAAATAAAAATAATAAAATATTTAAAAGATAAATTTTTATGTGTATGAGTGTGTTCCCTGCATGTATGTAAGTGCACCCATATAGTACAGTGCCTACAGAAATGAGAAGAGGGTGTCAGATCCCCTAGAACTGGGGGGTGGTTAGCTGCCATGTGGGTACTAGGAATTGGATCTGGGTCCTCTGCAAGAGCAACCAGTGCTCTTAGCCACTGAGCCATCTCTTCAGCCCTCTTTTGTTGTTTTGTTTTTGAGACAGAGTCTTAGTCTATTGCCCAAGCAGGCATCCAACTCACAGTGATCTTCCTGCCTCGGCCCTCTGAATGCCAGGACTAGAAGCATGTGCCACAATGCTCACTTGTAATCCCTTACTATACAGAGTGAGAGTGGTGAAGAGGAGGAGGAGGAGTGTGAAACTATGACCTTAGGCGAGTCTCTACATGATGATCTATATGATGAGAAAGTAGATGAAGAGGCTGAGGAGAAAATGTTGGAGAAATATAAACAAGAAAGACTGGAAGAGATGTTTCCAGATGAAATGGACACCCCCCGTGATGTGGCTGCTAGAATTCGGTTAGTCAAAAGTCTGAATTCAAACAAGCTTTTATTTAAAACGTTTATGGCTTCAAACTAAGTCAGCATGATGCAGAAGGAAAAAAATCACATTGTCCTTGTTCCTGGAGGGCTAATACTCTACATGGGAAGGCAATACACCTGGGAAGCAGTATATAGACTGGTTTGGAGGACCCTAATGAAAGAAATATTAAGAGTAATTACAAATACTTCCTACAGGAGTATACTGAGTGCATGTATATGTTCGGGAGAGTTTTAGACTGTAAAAGTAAAAGTAGGAAGATGATCTTCTGGAAGCAAGCCTGGCTGGAGCCAGAGTTTATGTTGGATCACAGAATGATTTTTTTTTAGTATACTGAGTGCATGTATATGTTCGGGAGAGTTTTAGACTGTAAAAGTAGGAAGATGATCTTCTGGAAGCAAGCCTGGCTGGAGCCAGAGTTTATGTTGGATAACAGAATGATAAGGCATTATCATTTCTGAGCCACATTCCCTGACAGGCATTATGAATACTTTATTCCTTGTGTGAAGCCTAGGTTGGTTCTGAAATAGGAGTTAGAAGCTATTTACAGGATGGCTTTAGTGTAAACTATTTGGGGTTATTTGTTGTAGAGAGAGGGTCTCATGTTGGCCAGGCTGGCCTAGAACTCCTAATCCTCCTGCTTCCACTTCTACAAGTGCTGGGACTATAGGTGTGTGCTACCATGTCCAGTACTAGCAATTAGATTTTGATATATAGTGATTAAAGACAGAGGTTTGCTTTGTAGCTCAGACTGGCATGGAATGCACAATCCTTTTACTTCTCAGGCTCCTGAGTACTGGGATGACAGGTGTTTACTAGAGAGCCAGGCTTAAAGACTTGTTTGGTTTTGCTACCACTGAGCTACATCCTATGATAAAGAGTCTTTTAAGTTAGAGCCTTAACCATTTTAGAAGTGATGTGAGTCTTATATAGCACCATCTTAATCTCAATCTCCTATATTCTAGATTTCAAAAATACCGAGGCCTCAAGAGCTTCCGGACATCTCCTTGGGACCCTAAGGAAAACCTTCCTCGAGATTATGCTCGCATCTTTCAGTTTCAAAATTTCATTAATACTAGAAAACGGATCTTTAAAGAAATTGAAGAAACAGAAGCTGAGGGAGTTGAGGTACCTGTCTTCTTTTCCAGCATATAATTTGTTTTTATTTGACACCAAATGTTGCCTACTTGAGTAAAGAGGTAGCAGAGATAATTTAACTGAAAAAGTTGAACCTGGATAGTTGAAACATCCATGAACGTAAGTCTTGAATAGTGAGGGTTGGTTTTAGTATAGTGTAGGAGACTTTCTACGCATTTGGAGAAATGCTTTATTATTGGGACATTAAGGGTAACCCTGTGATTGTTCTGTGCTTCCTCCTGGCAGGTTGGCTGGTATGTCACACTTCATATCTCTGATGTCCCTGTCTCAGTGGTTGAATATTTCAGGCAAGGAGCACCCTTGATTGCCTTTTCTTTGCTACCTTATGAACAGAAGGTAAATCAGTATTTTGTGGGAAATGGAAAGTTAGGAATATTTTTTCAAACCAGTCATGACATTTTGCTCATTGGGATTCAGTCTTGGTGATTTAGGAATCAGAGAAGTCAATGATGGTTATGCCCAAAATGTCTGAACCTGTCTGAAGCATCTCAGTGATGTAGTCTGTGTGGTTCTGAGACTTCTCTAAGAAAGGTATGTTTTTCAGATCAGAACAAGAATTAGCCATCTTAAAAATAAAGGTTTATGGGCGATGCACAGATCTGTTTTCTCTAGGTGACCAGCAGACATGCACATTGGGAGTGGGATACATGACAGCCTTTGATTGTGGTAAGGGTTGATGAGGCATGGAGCATTGACCAGGCCTATTGCATTTGTATGTAGTGGATTAAAAGGACAACTATAGGTATCATCATCTACACGATAACATTAACTAGCATGGTCAGTTCTTAGAATGAATTTGTTGTTTGTTTGGCTTGCCTTTCAGGTTAGCCTGTTGTATTCGTAGACTGAGAAGCTCTTTCTTATTTGGTCCTCAGATGTCAGTATTGAACATGGTCGTGAGCCGGAACCCTGGCAACACTGAGCCTGTGAAAGCCAAAGAAGAACTGATCTTCCACTGTGGATTCAGGCGCTTCCGAGCCTCACCTTTATTCTCTCAGCACACTGTAGGTTAGTGGGGAAGCTGCTAAGTTCATTGTCTCTTGTTTTTTTGGGAGACTGACATTTGGGTGAAGGCAGAATACAGCTTGAAATTTGAAGGTCTCTGCAATTTTGAGGTATTTTCAGTGTTCTGGCTTAGGAGCCAATGATGTTTTTATTCAAAATATCTGAACCTGTCTGAAGCATCCAGTGACGCAACTTCTTTGTGGTGCTGAGGCTTCTCTGCCATGAGTATTTGTTCCACAATAGGTTTTAAGTCAGATTTGGAAGCTTTAGGCGTAAGAATGTGCGGTAATTGCTAACTTGAGGCTTTTGAACATTACCAAAGCTTACCTTCAGTGATGGCAGGAGAAAGATTAAGGCAGTGTCAGTGGTGCTCTGGATAGTTTTTATCGTCAGTTATGCTAAGGAAGTTCTTTGTCTTTGGGACAAGTCTGTCTTACTGCTTGTTTTTGTAAACTTTTATTGGAACAGGGCATATCTCTTAATAATTTTATGTCTGTATGTATCTGTGTGTGGGTTTGTGCATGTGAGTGTACTGCTGGAGTTACACACTTCTGTGACCTCCCTGACATAGGTGCTGGGAAATGAACTCAGGTCCTCTGGAAGAACAGTAGGTTCTCTTAACCACTGAGCCATTGCTGCCCTCTCTGCCGCCCCCCCTTTTTTTTTTGGTTTTTGAGACAGAGTCTCCCTATAGCCCCAGCTTGTGTGGAACTCAAAATGTAGACCAGGCTGGGCTTGAACTCACAGAGATCTGCCTGCCTCCTGGGTGCTGGGTTTAAAGGCGTGAGCCACCACACCTGGCTCCTTATTTACTATTTTTATTTATGCACTAAATTTTTGAGAGACAAGGTCTTAATATGTAGCCTAAGCTTGCCTCAAATTTGTGATGTGGTTTTTTTTTAGCTTCAGGGGTTACAAGGGTACACCACCATGCCCAGCTCACTATGGATGCTTTTGTTATGGTGGCACAGTGGCAGAGTTGACGGATTAAATAATTGGAATACAAAGTACTGTGGGGTTGGTGAGATGGCTCAGCAGATAAAAGTGCTTGCTGCTGAGGCTGATGACCTGAGTTCAATATCCTGACCCACATGGTGGTGGGAGGAGAGAACTGACTCACACAGGCTTTCCCTCTAACCTCCACTTGTATGCTGTGGAAATAATAATGCATTACAGATGAACAGCAGTCTGATCAGTGTTCATGAACATGTCTATGCTACTTTTCTACAGCCAACATAGGAGATCAGCCACAACAAAGCTGTAGGTTAGGAGTATTGAGTACCAGATCACCTGGAGAACTTTTTGAACCTCAAATTTAGTCAAGCTTCAAGATCCTACCCTCAGTTGAGAAATCATTGGTAGGACTGGGTTATATCTTTTAGTTGTACTGACACAGGAAAAAATTTTATTTGAAACTTAAGGGTAAAGAAACAAGTTGAAGCTGGTGCATGCATGTAATTCCAGTGGAGGTAGGGGAGGATTAAGAGTTGAAGGTCATCCTACATATAGCAAGTTCAAGACCAGCCTGGGATACATTCGCGTTTGTCTCAAAAACAAAAAACATTTGGAGGAGATGGCTCAGCAGTTTAGAGCATACTACTATTGCAGAGGACCCAGATCAGTTTGCAGCACCCATGATGGGTCTACCTGTAAGTCTAGCTTCAGGGAATCTGATGCCTCTGGGCTCTTGGGCACCTGGCACTCTTGTGCATAAACCTATACACAGACACACACAAAATCAAATGAAATGTTTTAAAAACAGAACAGCTGTTACAGTTAGCCTGGGGACATAATGTAGATCATGGTATAGTATTTACTCAGTATGCCCAAGGCTTCCAGTTTTGATGGCCAGAATTTTAAGGGGGTGGTGGTATGTGTGGCAATGATAACAGCTTTTGACAGGCCTCTCTGGATTGCCTATGGATTTTAAAAATGTTTTGTGTTTCTTTTTTTGATCCTTATTTTGGAAGCTGATAAACATAAATTTCAGAGATTCCTGACTCCTGATGCAGCCTTAGTGGTGACAGTGTTTGCACCAATCACTTTTCCTCCTGCATCTGTGCTGCTTTTTCAGCAGAAAAGCAATGGTAAGTTGAATTTACAGTGGTGAATAATAGACCTACAAGTATTTAACTAGGATTTTCACTGTTTCCTGAATTTAGACTTAGGGGCCTAATGTTATTAAGAAGGTATTGATGGTTTTCAAGATGTCAATCTTAGTCTAAGCCAGGATGATAAACTACTTTTTTTATCTTGTTTCCAAACTTCAGGGGCTGCTCAGATTATATTTAGGGTTGAAGGACTGGTTCAACAGAAATCTCTTTAAGTGGTCTTTTGTGAGCTCAGGAAGATAGCATAGTGCATTGCTACTTTAACATTTCTCCAAGAAAATCTTGCAAAGGTCTTTAGAATAGATTAGAGCAACAAGTGAAGGATTTGGCTTATAGATAGATGCATTACCAACTACTCTCCCTTCCTAGGAATGCACAGCCTCATTGCTACAGGCCATCTGTTATCGGTAGATCCAGACAGAATGGTCATTAAGAGAGTTGTTCTGAGTGGTCATCCTTTCAAAATTTTTACTAAGATGGCAGTAGTTCGTTACATGTTCTTCAACAGAGGTAGGAATGAAGGGGAACGGGATCTGATTTCCTTTGTGGAAGGAAGCTTGGGCTTAGATTTTGTAGGTAAATGCTACATCTTGGTCTTCTTGGTATGTTCCATTCTTAGAGGATGTGATGTGGTTTAAACCTGTGGAACTGAGAACCAAGTGGGGCCGCCGGGGACATATTAAGGAGCCTTTGGGTAAGAGAATGTGGGATTCCCAAATCCTCATTTCCCCAGTTAACAGATGACTTGGGTTGGAAGTTCACAGCTTTAAAATTTTTCACTTTCACTTAGACCAACTCGCCTTGCTTTCTAAATTCTAGGTACCCATGGCCACATGAAGTGCAGTTTTGATGGGAAGCTGAAATCTCAGGATACAGTACTAATGAACCTCTATAAACGAGTTTTCCCCAAATGGACTTATGATCCATATGTACCAGAACCAGTAACTTGGGTGAAGAGTGAGATTTCCTCAACAGTGTCTGAAGTGGACATGGAATAATGGTTTCTATGGGATTCTGTCTTACTGCTACATCAGCACTCCAGTTGTGGGAGTCTGCAGACTGTGGTCAGATAATTTGTGGTTTCTGTTTCAGTTGCCCATTTACAAAAGTCTTTATCTGGGAATTAATACATGTCTCAGCTAAGTATGGAGGTTTTTATACAATTATGTGATCCCCAACCATAAATCTTACTGAAGTGCTTGTTCTCCATTAAGATTTTGAAAACCCTAATGTTTAAGGAGAGATTGAAAATAAAATTTTCATCTAGAGACACAGAATCTTGTCTCTTTTGCGCAAATTAAACAGACTGGTAAGGAGCTGGTCTTTCACTGCTTCATCCAGTTTAGGGAGGTTAAATCTACATTCCCACCACTGAGAATAATACATATGTTCTTTACTTCTGAAGAAACAGTTTGAAAATTCTGGGACAGCACTGCAGCCAATCCAACACCAGCGGTAGGTTCAATGAGTAGTTTCATTCTCTCCCACACCAGCTGGGTTGCATACTGTTGGTACAGAAAGGAGTAAGGATTAATAAAACAGGAAATGGGGAAAGAGTCTAGTAGGTCAAATTCTAAAGACCAAATGAGATGTTTAATTTGGATTTTGTTGTTGAAGTGACTCAGTTCTATTCATAACAGAAGGTTCTATGAAGTTAGGCTATTCTTTTCCCAATGAAGCCTTACCTTGATCTCATCTTCTGTGACAGTGAAGACATCATCCACAAGGTCCCTTATAATAGGCCAGGTGTTTAAGCCAATGCTGGACTTGACACCATCTGCTATGGTTTCTGGTGCATGGAGATTGGGGGTCAGTTCTCCTTTAAGTTTGGACTGGTAGCAGTCATCTGCATTCAGGGGTTCAGCAGCATACACCTTCACACTAGGTTTCAGGGCCTGGGAAAGGGAATGTAAGGGAATACCTTACAATTAACCACAGCCTTTGCCTAAAGTAGGCAGAATGGGTAACACATTTCTGTGTTGCATTTTCTCTTTGATGGATGTAATGGAAATAGGACCTTGAAGTACTTTATAAATAAAATTGTGTTTATTACTTATAGTAGGCTGGATTACATCTGATACTGCTAGTAATTTGGGAAGGGTAGCTGCCAGTGTGGGTAGTAGATTGGTGAGGTGGACTCAGGAAGGACTGAGGACTCACTGTAACTGCTTTTATGTTGTAACGTCATGGATGAAGAGTGCAGTGAGGTAGATAAGGGCCAAGAAATGACGAGACAAATGGTGAGTTGGGGCAAATGTTGAACACTTATGTCTACAGTGCACTATGATATAAATAAATCCTATATGCCTAAGCCAAGAAACCCTTTAGCTATTTTCTCACCTTAATTGTGATTGCTATTCCAGCAACCATTCCTCCTCCCCCTACTGGTACCACCAGTGCATCCACCAAGGGAACCTAAAGTATATAAGTCAACCAGTTAATAAGCAGGCTTATATGTACATGTAAAACATTAAATATAGCAAAACAGCTTTACCTGTACCTGTACCTATGCTGTTTTACCTGGCTCAGCACTTCCAGGGCAATTGTCCCTTGTCCAGCTATCACTGCAGGCTCCTGGTTGGGATGTACCATGATACCTTCTGTTTCTTCCATAATTCTTTTTGTGACCTTTTCTCTGGACTAAAAGGTACATTAATTTAGCTTACAGTGAGTTCAGTTCTCATAAAGTTCATTGTAGTCGTTTAATACTCCAGTGTACTGCTTTTCACACTTCTATCACTAAGCTTAGGTGGAATAGTTAACATGCTCTTGAGAGGGTTAAATTATAGGGATGTATTTTTCATAGGCTTACCATGAAGGGCCTCTATACACAGATGTCTGGGCACACACCTTTAATACCAGCACTTGGGAGTCAGACAGAGGCAGATCTACATAGTGAGGCCCAGGCCAGCTGGGGCTACAGGGAGGCCCTGTCTCAAAAAGACCAGAAAAAAGTGACACAGATGTACTTAACAAGCTATGAATCTCTAGAAGAATGTTCCAAGGAGGTGGTTAGAGCAAACAAAGTTTACACCATGGTAGTTTGGCCTTTCTGAGGAACTGTGTGAAGTTTGGAGGGGAGTAGGTAAGATGAAAACAGAATGAGTTAGTTCATCTAGGCTTTAGGTGATTGTAAGAACTTTGGTTGGCTGGGGACAGTATAGTGACTGCCAAAAACATTTACATTATATATGAGGTGACAACTTTGAGTTTATCTAAATGGAGAGCTCTGGTTGCTATTAAAAACACTGTAGAGGGCTAGGGCTGAACCAAAGACCAGTTAGGCTCTGAGTCTGCAAATTGTTGCTTGATTGAATCCAGATGATTATGGTAGAAGCTATTAGAAGTAAATGGACTATGGAAGTAGTTAAATAATAGATACAAGATGTAAGGCTGATCAGAATTTTGAGTCTAGGTCTCACTATGTAGACCCAGTTGGCCTAGAACTCCCTATGTAGATCCTGCCTCTAAGTGTTAGGATTAAAGGCATGGACCACCTCACCTGGTTTATCAGAGCTTTTGTTTTTATTGGTTTTTGTCTTTTTGAGACAGGGTCTCCCTGTAGCCCCAGCTGTCCTGGAACTCACTATGTAGACCAGGCTGGCCTGGAACTCACAGAGATGCACCTGCCTCTGCCTCCAAAGTGCTGAAATTAAAGGCTTTGTTTTTATTGTTTTTTGCTTGAGCTACTAGAAAGATAAATGTTACAATTTACTGAGATAAAGGGGATCGGAATAGGAGCAATCAGAGTAATACCAGGGATTTGGTGAGAAATAACTGGTATACAAATAGGAAATGATCTATAAGTCTGGAGTAAAGAGTATGAGGGAGGGGTATTTTGAGTGCATGAATGTTTGCCTGCATGTACATAAGTATACCACATGCATGCAGTGCCCTTGGAGGGTGTCAGATCCCCTGGAACTGGAAGTTACAAACAGATGGTACATGTCGGTGCTGGCACCTGAACCCAGGTCCTCTGCAAGAACAGCCAGTGCTCTTAACCATTAAGCCATTTCTCCAGCCTCTATAAGTGATAGTTTACTAAGAAGTTAATTTTGCTTTTTGGAGACAGGGTCTTGTACCTAGTCTAGCCTTCAAACTTGCTGTGTGTCTGAAGATGACACCTTAAATTCCTAATCTTCCTGTCTGTACTTAAGTGCTGAGATCACAAACATACACCACCACATTCAGCTGGGTTTTTTTTTGGGGGGGGGTGTTCTTTTTGAGACAGAGTCTCTCTTTAGTCCCAGCTGGCGTGGATTCATTATGTAGACCAGGCTATCTTGAACATACAGAGATCTGTCTGCCTCTGCCTCCCAAGTTCTGGGATTAAAGGTGTGTGCCATGGAGTTTTTTTTGTGTGTGTGTGTGTGTGTTTTTTTTTTTTTTTTTTTTTTTTTTTGGTCTTTTTTGAGACAGGGTCTCCCTGTAGCTCCAGGCTGGCCTTGAACTCACAGAGATCTGCCTGCCTCTGTCTCCTGAGTGCTGGGATTAAAGGTGTGCACCACCACACCTGGCTATGGCTTTTTTGTTGTTGTTGCTTTTTTTTTTTTTTTTTTTTGGTTTTTTTTAAGAAGGGGCATCCCTGTAGCACCAGGCTGGCCTTGAACTCACAGAGATCCGCCTGCCTCTGCCTCCCAGGTGCTGGGACTACAGGCATGCGCCACCACGCCCGGCTGTGGCTTTGTTTTTTAAGACAAGGTTTTACTCTGTAGCCCAGGCTGGCCTGGAACTTAACATTCTCATGTCACAACCTCCTGGATGCTTGGATTATATGCATGTGCTATCGTATCTGGCTTTATTTGAAGTTTTAAATTGAGACTAATGACAACCAAGTGAGTGTAGAGAAAAGGTCCATGCTGACACAGGCAGGAGACAACACTGAGCAGCATCCAGTGAGGTAGGCAGACAAGCTGGTCAGTGGGGCTAATTTCCTCCTTACCTCATCACTGGGTTCACTGTACACTATGGAGGCTCCATAGGCTTGTATTGCCAGTTTCTTGCAGTTGGGAGCTGTTTGGGGCACCACAATATAAGCAGGAATCCCTGGGGGGGAAAACATGTTTCTAGTAGAAGAAGAAAGTTTAAGGTAGCTTGTGTTCATCTTGTATATAATCAGAGAGAGACTCCTTTGGAAATGAAGGGTATTTTTCCATTCTTTTGATGATTCTGCCCTGCACCCTGAGAAAATGAAGTACCTTCCAGTTTGGCAGCGTAGGTGAGAGCCTGGCCATGGTTTCCACTGCTGTGAGTAACAACAGCTTTGGGCTTTCTTTCTAAAGCCTCAGGAATTAGGCCTTTGATGGCATTAAGGGCACCACGAATCTGGAAGAGATAGTGAATCGTTAATAAACAGTACTATAGGCAATTGTAATACAATGGTATTTTTCTAAACAGAAAAGTTAAATGGTATAATACTTAGCACAGAATGCTGCTTTTCTCCCTCTGTTTTTATTTTATATACATTGGGGGGGGAGTGGGTTTTTTTCGAGACAAGGTCTCCCTGTTTCCCCAGCTGGCCTTGATCTCAGAGACCTGCTTACCTCTTGAGTGCTGAGTCTAAAAGTGTATGCTACCATGTCTGACTAAATACCCATTTTCTAATGCCGGGTGTGGTGGCGCAAGTCTTTAATCCCAGATCTCTGAGTTCTGCAGCTGGGGCTACAGGGAGACCCTGTCTCAAAAAAACGAAAAAAAAAAAAAATCCATTTTCTTTTATGTAATGGATCTTTTGCCTGTGTGCATTGCATGCAGAGGCCACAAGACTACGTCAGATCCCCTGGAACCGTTAGCTGCCATGTGGGTGCTGGGAACAGAACCCTGTTCCTCTGCAAGAGCAATCTTGCATCTTAACTGAGCCATCTCTCCAGCCCCCATCTTTGGGTTTATTTTTGAGACAGGGTCTCACTATTCAGCCCTGGCTGACCTGGCACTTACTAAGACCAGGCAGGCCTGGAACCCACAGACTTTGCCTGCCTCTGCCTCCCAAGTGTGTACCACCATGCCCAGCCCTCCCTTCTTTAAGACAGGGACTCACTTTGTGCAGTTCAGACTTTGAACACACAGCAGTCCTGCCTCAACCCCTACCTAGTACTGGATTACAGGCGTGAGCTGTCACACTTGGCTCTAAAGGACTCTATCACTCAGGCTTGCAGAACAGAAGTCTGTGAAAGTCCACACACAGTACTATATAGTACTGTAAACACTTTACACTAAGCTACAATAAGTTTATAGAATATTTTTCTTCAATAATAAATTAATGTTGGGCTATTAACCTTTACTTTGTTCAAGGCCTAGGCTGGCCTTGAACTTACTATGTAGCCAGAGACATCCTTGAATTCTTGATCTGTCTGGGCTTTTAATGCTTTGGGTTTTGGTTTTGGTTTTGGTTCTTTTGAGACAGGGCCTCACTCTATAGCCTAGGCTGGCCTGGAACTCATTGCAGTCCTGCCTCTGCCCAAATGTTTGGGTTGCAGGTGTGAGCCACAATACTCTGCCAGTTTTTGGCTCTTTACCTTTTTTTTTTTCTTTGGGAGACAGGGTCTCCCTATGGCCCTAGCTGGCCTGGAACTCGCTATAAACCAGGTTGGCCTACATCTCTCAGAGGTCTGCCTGCCTCTGCCTCCCAAGTACTGGGATTAAAAGGGTGTGCTACCACACCTGGCTTCAGTTTGAATCTTGACAAGGTCTTGCTATGTAGTCTAGGCTGAACCTCAAATTTGCAATCTTCCTGCTTGTCTATCTCACCCTCCCAGGTACTAGAATTATAGGCACGTGCCATATAGGCCTTGCCTTTTTTGGCTAATAATACATAGCCTAAAATATAAAAACACACTGTACAACTATGCAAAAGTATTTTCTCAGCTGGTTTGGTAGTACACATCTTTAATTCCAGAACTTGGGCACGGAGGCAGGTGGATCTCTGTGAGTTTGAGGTCAGCCTGGTGTATATAGTGAATTCTAGGCAAGCCAGGGCTACATAGTGAGGTCCTATCTCAAAATTTCAGCCAAGCATGGTAGCACACACCTGTAGTCCCAGCACTGAGTTCAAGGCTAGCTTGGTTTACATAGGGAGTAGTTCCAGGCCAGCTGGGGCTCAAAAAGACCAAAAAAAAAAAAAAGTTTCTGAGGGACTGCAGAGATGGCTCAGTGGTTAACAGCACTGGCTGTTGTTACAGAAGATGGGTTCAAATCCCAGCACCCACATGGTGGCTAACAACTGTCCTTAACTCCAGTTCAGAGGATGACACCCTCTTCTGTCCTCTGCAGGTACTGCATGACATGGGTGCACTTACACACATGCAGGCATAACACACATAAAAATAAAAAAGTGCTTTCTGAAAATTTTTCTTCCCTCCCCCACCCTAGCAGTACTGGGAACCAAGTCCATGTGGTGCTGGGCAAGTGTACGCCACTGAACTACATACCTAGTCCAGCTAGCTCTTTTTATTTTTTGAGATAGGGTTTGAAAATGCAGCCCCAGCTGGCCTCAACCTCACTGAGATCTCCCGCCTGCCTCTGCCTTTCAAGTGCTGGGATTAAAGTTGGGTGCCACTACTCTCTGGCAGTCCAATTTTTTTTTTTTTATAGAGTTAAGACTGGAAAAAAAAAAAAAAAAGACTGGAGATGTAGTTAAGTAGTAGAGCACATGTACAAAGCACTGGGTTTATCTCCACCACTGTCATAATTTTTGGGTTTTTGGTTTTTTTTTTGTCTTTTTGAGACAGGGTCTCCTTGTAGCCTCAGCTGTCCTGGAACTCACTATGTAGAGAGTTGTTTTTGTTTTTTTTTAAAAAGGAGTATAATATAGTGTGGGCCTGTGAGATAGCTCAGCTGGTAAAAGTGATTGTAGCCAATCCTGAGGATCTGAGTTCTGATCCCCTGAACTGACAAAGTAAGGTGGAAAGAGGAAACCCATTCCCACATGCTGTCCTCTGGCACACAGTAAATGTAATAAAAATTTTCATAAATAAGAGTTGTTATCAAATATTATATACTGTACATAACTGTACTATTTGTGTGGGTATGGATGTACACCTACGTGTGTATGTATGTGGAGGCCAGAGGTTAACAGGTGTTATCAATCACACTCCTTTTTTCTTTTTTTTCCTCAGACAGGGTCTCCCTATAGCTCCATCTGGCCTAGAACTTACTATATAGACTAGGCTGGCCTCAATCTCACAAAGATCTGCCTGCCTCTGCCTCTCTTACGTGCTTGGATTAAAGGTATATACCACCATGCCCAGCTCCATCTTATTTTTCTGAGACAGGGTCTTCACCAAACCAGGAGCGCACTTGATTTGGCTAGATCATTTAGCCATCAAGTCCCAAAGATCTTCATGTCTCCACCTCCCCCAGTCCTGGGATTACATGCATGTGTTACCACATCTGACTTTTTATGTGTGTGCTAAGGATCTGAACTCAGGTATAAAAAAAAAAAAAAAAAAAAAAAGTGGTAAGCACTTTAACAAGTATGTCATTCATCTCCCCATCCCAGCTGTGCTAGCATATGATTGACACAACAGGTTTGTTTGCGGCAGCATCACCACTGATAGCCATGACTGGCACTAGATGACAGGAAACTTTCAGCCCCATTGTTACCTTATGGACACTGGTGTTGCCCACTGTTGACCAAAATGTCTTTATGTGGTACATGATGATGTCTGACTAAAAGTTCTCCTTGAAAAAAGCAAAGATCAGGCCTGGAGAGATGGCTCAGCAGTTAAGAGCACTGGCTGCTCCCGCAGAGAACCTAGGTTCAGTTCCCAGCACCCACATGGCAGCTGACAACCACCTGTAACTCCAGTTCTAGGGGATCTGATGCCTTCTTCTGGTGTCCGTGGGCAATGTATGCACGTGGTGCACTTACATGCAGGCAAAACATACACTTAAAATTTTTTTGAAAAAAAAAAAAGAATTAATGGCTGGGCGTGGTGGCGCATGCCTTTAATCCCAGCACTTGAGAGGCAGAGGCAAGCGGATCTTTGTGAGTTTGAGGCCAGCCTGGTCTATATAGTGAGTTCCAGGACAGCTGGGCTATAAGAAGACCCTGTCTCAAAAAGACAAAAAGAAAAAAAGAATGGGAGACAGAGGCAGGCGGATCTCTGTGAGTTCGAGGCCAGCCTGGTCTACAGAGGGAATTCCAGGCAGCTGAAGCTACAGGGAGACCCTGTCTCAAAAAGACCAAAAGAAAAAAAAAGAATTAAAGGGGGCTGGAGAGATGGCTCAGCAGTTAAGAGCACTGATTGCTCTTGCAGAGGAACCGGGTTCAAGTCCCAGCACCCAAATGGCGGCTACGTCCTTAACTCCAAAGGATGGAGAGGGAAATCCAAAGCCCTCTTCTGACCTCCATGGCATTGCATGACATGGGTGCACTCACATACATGCAGGCAAAACACTCATACACATAAAAAAAAAAAAGATCTTTCAGTTTTTTTTCCCTAATACTGGACATCCAATCTGTCACTAAATCTTATCAATTCTACTTCCCAAATTTCTCACGTGCATTTTTGTCACTACTTTGTGAGGCTTCATTTTTTTTTTTTTTATCTTTTTGAGACAGGGTCTCCTTGGAGCCCCAGCTGTCCCGGAACTATGTAGACCAGGCTGGCCTCGAACTCACAAAGATCCACCTGCCTCTGCCTCCCAAGTGCTGGGATTAAAGGTGTGCGCCACCATGCCTGGCATGGAGGCTTCATTTTTTATGTGAGCAAACCTCACTGCTATAGAGTCAACTCATATTTCTACCAGATTATAGAAGTTATCTTTTTCTTTTCTGGAATGTGTATGTGTGAGTGCATGTAGAAGCCAGAGGTCAACCTTGGGTATCCTTCCTCAGGGGCCATCCACCTTGTGTTTTGAGATGATGCCTTGTTGGGGAACCCTGCTGTTAAGGTCCTTTCTTAGCAGGGGCCTCCTGCTCTCTGCCTGACTTATCTGGAATGTTCCTCCAAGCACAGATGCCTGACCTTATTTGGAGCATGACCTTATTTGGCATAGTTACCTGCAATAAAACTGCCCCCAGGTTTTTTCTATATGATAACTCAGCATTACTCTATAGCCAGATGATAGGATCCCCCAGCACATGTAAATAAAGCATACTATGAACACCTATTAGCTGAAGCTTTGGCTGCTGCCTCCACACTATATGTTTCCCTGACCCCCACCCCTCAATGAATAAACGGAGCTGTATCACTGAATCTGACTCCCTGGAAAGTTTTTTCCATCTTTGCTCACTGGCCGTCCTGACCCCATTCATTGTGCATTGCTTCTGCTCCCTTTGTTTTCATGGGTCAGTGGCCAACGGCCTATGAGGAGGAGGAGAGACCCACAATGCCTTTCATGGCATCTAGCTCACAGAGTAGGTTAGGCTGGGAGGCTTAGTGAGCCTGGGGGACCTGCTTACCTCTGCCTCCATAATGGTAGGGTTATAAGTGAATGCCACCACAGCCCAACCTTTTTTAAATTTTATGTGTATGAAGATATTCAAGTTATACTTTGTACATGCAATGACTGTGGAGGTCAGAAGAGGGTGCTGGATCCCCTGGAACTGGAGTTACAATTGTCTGCTGCCATGTGGGTACAGGGTGACCCTGTACCCACTGGCTCTGCAAGAGTGCAGCCAGTGCTATCAACTGCACAGGTCACATGGGTTGAACTCAGGCTCAGGCTTACATATGAAGTACTTTAGCAACTGAGCTATTTCTCCAGCCCTATTTTATTTGCAAGCTTTTTATTTATTTCTTTTTGATACAGGGTCTCCTATGGCCCCAGCTGGCCTAGAACTCACTGTGTAGACCAGGCTGGCCTTGAACTCACAGAGATCTGCCTACCTCTGCTTCCAGAGTGCTAGCACTAAAGGCTTGTGCCACCATGCCCAGCTATTTGCAAACTTATTACGTATTCAAGGATGACCTTGAACTTCTGATCCTCCTGCCTCTACTACCTGCTCCCTGCCTGGGGTTACAGATGTGTGCCACCACACCTAGTTTTTTGTGGAATTGAACCCAGGGCTTTAGGCAAGCACTCTACCAAGTGAGCTACATCCCTAGCATCAAAGTGATCCTTTAAAACCAAAATCCTAGTGTCTCCTGATTGGCTGGTTCCTCCAATGGGCGGGGCCGGTGTAGGAAACTTGCAGCCAGCGCAGTAACTCAAGGACAGAATGGCCCTGTGGACCTGGGGCGAGATCGCTGGCCCCAATGCTAGCGGGGGACTATGGATGTGGTGTGGTCTGATAAGGCGGGCTCTGTGTCCCTGCTGGATACTCATTCCTTTGTAAGTTAATAAATATACATAAAATATATCATATGCTTTGTCTAATCGCGAAGGAGACCCAGAGAGAGTTCAGGCCACACCCAGTCATTGTTTTTTGACTGCCTACCTTCCTCCCTTCCTTTTATTTTGAAAGGTGGCATTTCACTGAAGTAGCCCAGGCTGACCTGGAACTCATACTGTAGCCCAGGCTGCCCTTGAACCTACCTAGGTGATCCTCCTATCTCAGCCTCTTGTCTCTCGAGTGCTGGGATTATAGGCATGAGCCACCACTCTGATAATTTGACTGGTCTTTTTGTTCTGTAAGGCAGATTCCTTTTTTTAAAAAAATTTATTTTTATTTAACATGTATGCGTGTATTGCTTGCCTGTAGGTAAAGTGCACCTGTCATGCAGTGCCCTCGGAGGTCAGAAGAGGCTGTCGGATCCCCTGGGACTGGCGTTATGGACAGTTGTTAGCAGCCATGTGGGTGCCAGTTTTTTTTTTGTTCGTTTGTTTGTTTTTTTAATTTTATTAAGGCAGATTCCTTTCTAGTTGAAGTCTTTGTAACAAACACGTCTATCACTGCCACAGGCATCCTAAATTGCTTCATTTCTCTGCTAGGCTAGCTTACGCTCCTGCACCTGTGAACATGATAGTCCTAACCGTAAACATCCTGTAAAACTATACTAGAGAGATGACTTTAGAAGTTAAGAGCTCTTGCAAAGGACCTGGGTTTGAGTCCCAGTACCCACATGGTGGCTAATAACCTAGGGGATGGAGAGATGGTTCAGCGGTAAAGAACACTGGCTGTTCTTACAGAAGACCCAGGTTCGAATCCCAGTACATACATGGCAGCTAACAACTGTCATAACTCTAGTTCCAAGGGATGGGACATCCTCTTCTGTCCTCCACGGGCATTACATGACATGGGTGCACTTATACACATGCAGGCAATACATGTTGTATACACATAAAATAAAAATTAAAAAAACAAAACAAAACAGTAACTCCAGTTCCAGGGGATCTGATGCCCTCTTCTGGCCTCAGGCATTGCACAACACATGCAGGCACTACACTCATACACATTTAAAAAAAAATGAATTGGGTGTTGGAGAAATGGTTCAGCAGTTAAGAACACAGCAGAAGACCCACATGGCAGCTAACAACTGTCCATAAGTCCAGTTCCAGGGGATCCAACAGTCTCTTCTGACCTCCGCAGGCACTGCAGGACATGAGTGCACATACCTACATGCAGGCAATACATGCATACACATAAAATATTTAAAAAAAAAACAAACTTGGCACAGCTGTCATCTAGTTCAAATTCCTTGATCTCCAGGCAAAAAGTAACTGCTATGTGCTATTTTATTCCGTGGTATCTTATTTCTATCTTTTCTAAGATAGTTCTTATCCACCTATTAAACAGTTTGGCTTTCCCCTGCAAGTATGATTTCCTCAGGCAAATCATATGTATACAGACCTAGTAGAGTGCCTGATAAAAGTGCCTCTAGGGAGATGGTTTGATCCCTGGGACCCACATGGTTTAAAAAACAGACTAAGTTGTCCTCTGACCTCTACATGTGTACCATGGCACATGTGCACCCCTCCATAACACAATAAATGTAATTTTGGGGAGTAAGGAGAGCTGATCTTCTCCAAGGGAGAGACTCTAGATGGGCTGACTAAACCCTGGTGGATGAACTTGCACTGAGGGACATCTCAGGACGCTACATAATAGGCCTTAACACAAATGACAGAATGTATAAACTCTATGGGGGTGCCAGAGGAGGAAGGAGGCAGTATAAAGATGATTTTATGTATGAAATACACAAAAATCCAATAAAAATAAATGTAATTTTTAAAATGCATCATGTGTGAATGAATAAGTCATAGAAGACGCTCTTTGGGTTTTTTTGTTTTGTTTTTTTGTTTTTATCTTTTTGAGACAGGGTCTCACTGTAGCCCCAGCTGTCCTGGAACTATGTAGTCCAGGCTGGCCTTGAACTTACAGAGATCTGCCTGCCTCTGCCTCCCAAGTGCTGGTGGGACTACAGGTGTGTGCCACCACGCCTGGCAGATTTTTTTTTTTAATATTTAAAAAAATATTTATGTGTATGAATGTTTTGCCTGCATGTATATAAATACATCACTTGGTGCAGTGCCTGTGGAGGCGGGATAACAGCATCAGATCCCCTGAAACTAGAGTTCTCAACAGTTGTTAGCTGCCATGTGGGTGCTGGGAACTGAACCTGGGTCCTCTGCAACTGAGTCCTCCACACTGTCTCCATACTAGTTTGGAACACAGGTGCATGCCACTGTGTCTGGCATATTTTAGTTTAGTCTTAGTTTTGTTTTACGTTTTTGAGTCAGGGTCTTAGGCAGCTGTGGCAAGTCTCAACTTTACTATATAGCCAAAGCTGGCCTTGAACTCCTGATCCTCCTAGCTCAATCTCCCATATGTTGGGATTATAGGCATAAGCCACTAAACTGGGCTTTTGTTTAATCTTTAGAAGTTCTTTGTTTCTCAAGAAAGTCCTAATTTGAACAATAAATTATAAACTTTGACAATTATGTATATGACCATAATTATAAGGGGCTTTTAGATTGTGTAAGAATAGGATATCAATACTATAAATCAAGATAACCAGGACTTAAAAAATTCCAACTTTTGTTTCCATCTGTAAAAAAATATTTAATTTTCTTCTACCTACATCACTGGTAATCAGAAGAATCAAATGCAGAGGTTTAAAAAACATACATGGTACACTAACAAAATGGATTTTTACCTTAAAAGATCCAGTTTTCTGGAAGAGTTCACATTTGAAGAAAAGACTGCGCCCTGCTACTTGATTCAAAATGGAGCTTGTTAGCACTGGTGTGAGGTGGATAGACTCTCGAATGTTGATATGAGCTTTTTCAACATCGGCAAAGGAGATGCAGTACTGAGCACACATGGTTCTGAAACCCAGGAACAAGAAAAGGGTCAAAGTCTGAGACAAGATGTTTATTGAAAAGGCTTTCAAAACCTGCAACATGGGAGAACAGACCTGGGGGTTGTGGTGCTGTCTCCATGAGTAGAATGTCAGAATGTCTGTTCAGAAGGGAACGGTGTGGAAGCTAAGTTTTCTTGCACTTTCTGAAGCTAAAGCCTTCTTCCCTCCTGCCCCCATACCGTTCTCTTGGCACTGCTATTGGGCTGCACTTTTTCATTATTGTTGTAAAGCTGCTTGGATGAACTGGGTTCAAATCTGCTATAATTTTTTTTTTTTTTTTTTTTTTTTTTTTGGGTGACAAAGTCTCACTATGTTGTCCAGGCTGGTACTGAACCCAAGGAATCCTTCTGTTTCAGCTTTTGGATTCCTGGGGTTACAGGTATGTGCCATTGCATCTGGCTTACATTTTTATTTTTTAAAAATGATCTAAGGAAATACCGGGGCTGGTAAAGGGGGCTCAGCAGGTAAAAGCACTTACTTCAAGTCTGATGACCTAAGTTTAATCCTCAAGACCTACACAGTGGAAGGAGAGAACTATTCCTGAAAGCTGTCCTCAGATCTCCACACATGCCATGGCACACTTGAACCAACACACACACACACACAAATAATAAATGTAGATGGGTGTGGTGGCAATCACCTTTAATCCCAGCATTTGAGAGGCAGAGATAGGCAGATCTCTGGGTTTGAGGCCAGTCTAATCTACATAGTTCCGATATATATATATTTAGACAGGGTCTTCCTATAGCCTCAGCTGGCCTAGAACTTGCTATGTAGACTAGACTGGCTTTGAACTCACAAAGATCCACCTGCCTCTGCCTCCCAGGTGCTGGATTAAAGGCGTGCCCAGCATCATAAAAAGTTTAAATGTCTACAATCCTTTTTTATCTGATTTGGTGGTGGTTGTTTTTGGTCTTTTTGAGACAGGGTCTCCCTGTAGCCACAGCTGGTCTGGAACTCACTATGTAGAAGAGGCTGGCCTTGAATTAAGAGATCCTCATGCCCTGCCTCCCAAGTGCTGGGACTACAGGACTGTGCCACCATGCCTGGCAATTAAAAAAAAATTATTTTATGTGTATGTGTGTCTATGTGAATAGATGCTCTGAGTGTCCACACAAAGTGCATGTAGTGCCCACAGATACCAGAAGAGGGCATTGAATCCCCTGGAGCTGGAGTTACAGGTGGCTGTGAACCTCATGACACTGGGAACAGAACTTGAGCCCTTTGAAAGGGGAGTGAGTGCTCTTAACTGCTGTACCATCTCTCCAGCCCCTGGTTCACACTTTTAATTGCTTATTTCTTGGCTGACTTTTCCAACAGATTGTAAATTCTTTGTTGTTGTTGTGAGACAGGGTCTCACCATGTAGCACTGCCTGGCCTGAAACTCAAGAGAGATCTGCCTGCCTCTGCCTCCAAAGTGAGTGCTGGGATTAAAGGAGTTCACCACTACACCCATCATTTTTTTTTTTTTAAATACAGGGTCTAATTATGCAGCGGGTTCCTGGTTGACCTGGAACTTGCTATGTAGACCAGGGTGGCCTTACTATCACAGGTATCTACCTCTGCCTCCTGAGCACAGGATCAAAGTTGTGTGTCACCATGCCCAACTTCTATCATTTTATTTAATTTATAATTTATTAAATTTATATTTTTTGGTCTTTTTAAAAAAGATTTTATTATTTTGCTGGGCATGGTGGCACACTCCTTTGATCCCAGTACTTGGGAGGCAGAAGCAGGCGGATCTCTGTGAGTTTGAGGCCAGCCTGGTCTACATAGTGAGTTCTAGGCCAGCTGAGGCTACAGGGAGACCCTGTCTCAAAAAGACCCAAATAAATAAATCTTTAAAAAAATATATTATTTTTATGTTATGTGTATGCATGTATTGCCTGCATGTAGGTAAGTGCACCAGTGTCGTGCAAAGCCTGTGGACAGAAGAGGTTGCTGGATACCCTGGAACTGGAGTTATGGATAGTTGTTAGCTGCTGTGTGGGTGCTAGGACTCAAACCCAGGCCTTCTGCAAGAACAGCCAGTGTTCTTTACCACTGAGCTATCTCTCCAGCCCCAGTTTTTGGTCTTTTGGAGACAGGGTCTGGAACTGGCTATGTACCGCAGGCTGGCCTTGAAGTGACAGAGATCTGCCTCTATCTGCCTCCTGAATGCTGGGATTAAAGGTGTGTGTCACCACACCCGGCTTTGGCTCATTTCTTAAATTTTTATGTCTAAAGACATGCACAGTTCTAAGACATCTGAAGTGCCTTAGTGCAGCAGGCAATGTGCCAGTCTCATATGACATTTGGTACCTACTGCCAAACTGATCCCTATAAAGGCTGCAGAGTATATTAGTTTATACTCCAACAACTGTTAATTTTTTTATTACATTTTATTTAGTGTGCGTATACACATGTGTACGAATGTCATGGCACAGAAGTGGAAGTCAAATAACCTTTGGGAGTTGGTTCTCTTCTTCTACCATATGAGGGTCCCAGGGATTATACTTGGGTTGTTGGGCTTGGCCACAAATGCCTTTACTCACTAAACCATCTCACCAGCCTGCTACAATTTTTTTTTTTTTTTTGGTCATTTTGAGACAGGGTCTCCCTGTAGCCCCCAGCTGACCTGGAACTCACTATGTAAACCAGGCTGGCCTCAAACTCTCAGAGATCCGCCTGCCTCTGCCTCCCAAGTGCTGGGACTAAAGGTGTGCACTACCACACTCGGCTGAGCCTACTATAATTTTTATCTATGAATTAAAATAGCTCTGTTAAGAGGCAGGTGTGGTGGCAAACTCCTGTAATCCCAGAGTTTAGGAGGTAGAGGCAAAAGGGTTACTATAAGTTCTAGGCCAGCCTGCGTACTGAGGTTCAGGCTAACAAGGGCTATAGAATGAGACCCTATCTAAAAAAAAAAAAAAAAAACCAAAAAAAAAAACAAGCATGCTACCATGCCTGGCCTAGCTTTAAACTCCTGCCTCCACTTTTTAGTACCGGAATTACAGGTATGCGCCACTATACCTGGCCCTCAATTTTTTCTTTTTTGGTCTTTTTGAGACAGGGTCTCCCTGAAGCCCCAGCTGTCCTGGAACTCACTATGTAAACCAGGCTGGCCTTGAACTCACAGAGATCCGCCTGCCTCTGCCTCTCGAGTGCTGGGATTAAAGGCGTGCGCCACCACGCCCAACTCAATTTGTTCTCATGCTATTAAACTTTGGTACTATTTTATTATCTATCTATCTATCTATCATCTATCTATCTATCTATCTATCTATCTATCTATCTATCTATCCAAACATACACACATATGTAATTAAAAAATTTTTGTAGTTTAGTTTTTTGAGACAGAGTTTTATTACATAGTCCAACCTGGCCTTGAATTCATGATCATCTTGCCTCTTCCCAAGTGCTGGATTTTCAGGGATGGACCACCATTTTTAGATAACTATTCTGATATTTCAGTGAATGAAAAGGAAAGGTATAAGAAAGGAATCTCAGAGTACAGCCAAGAGGTATTTCAGTTCACATGAAGGATAAAGGGAGCTTAAATGGCAAAAGTGTATTTATCAAACATTTTGGAAGCACAAACCCAACCTGAAAAAATGGGTGAGGAACTTAAGACAATTTAAAATTTTATGTAGCTGATGGAGTCTAGGAAATTGAAGGTCTACTTCATCTGCACTCAGGGCAGCAAGTTCCTCCCTCCAGGAATTCAATTTTTAAAAATTTTTATTATTTTTTATGTGTATTTCCTGCATGTGTGTAAGTACACCCATTTCATGCAATGCCCGCCGAGGTCAGAAGGAGGTCAGAAGAGGGCTTCGGATTCCCCTGGAACTGGAGTTAAGGACAGTTCGAAGCCACCATGTAGGTGCTGGGAATCAAACCCAGGTCCTCTGCAAGAGCAGTCAGTGTTCTTAACCACTGAGCTATCTCTCCAGCCCCTACACCTCACAATTTTTAACAGGAGTTCATGGTCAAAAGGGCTAAACAGGTGCTGGAGAGATGGGTCAGTGGTTAAGAGCACTAGCTGTTTTGGCAGAGGACCACACGTTTGGTTCTTAGCACCCATATGGTGGCTAACAACTGTCTGTAATTCCAGTTTTGGAGAATTCAGAACTGAGGGCACTGCATGACATGGGTGGGTGCACTTGCATCCACGCAGGCAAAACTCTCATACACATAAAATATAATTTTTTAAAGGCTAAAGTACCAATATCCTGGTATAATTAATTTTTTTGTTTTGTTTTTTGGGGATAAGGTCTTGCTATATGCAGCCCTGACTGTCCTCAAATGTTTCCCAGGTTGGCTTTGAACTTGCAATCCTCTTGCCTCGCCTCCTGAGGGCCGGGATTATAAGCATGAGCCCCATGCTGGCTATTTAAAATAGAAACCTTTGGAGACAGTGCCTCCATTTGTATCCCTGGCTAGCCTGTGTAATTTAGGCTGGTCTTCAATTTGCTTCTACTTACCTCTGCCTCTCAAGTACTGTGATTACACCAATGCACTACCACTTCGAGCCCCACTAAAAATTTAAAGATGGGGGGGATATAATTGAAAAACAACAAAATTCCCATTGTTACAGAACTCTCCTGATCGTCGAGATCATTCCTTTTGTGTTTCATCCACACAACCCCTTCCTTCAGCAAGAACATTACAAAAAAATTACATTTTTTTTAAGTCAGAAGGTTTAGGGATGAACCTTGTCATAAAGCCTATCAATTGCGTTACAGTGACAAATTTATTTCTTCCGTTCTCAAAATGGGGGTAACAATAACTATTGTTAAAATAGCTTTAAGATCCCCAATCCAGGCCTCTGCCAGGGGACCTCGGCCTAAAATGACTGGAGGAGGCCGGATGGCAGGGTGTCTCCCGCAACCCCAGCCCCAGCCCAGGTGCAGTGTCCCCGGCGGGCTATCCCGGCGGCGTACGCTGCGAAGTCCCGCCCGACACCGCTGAGCCGCGCCCGCCCGCCCCTCACCTCGCCTCACCTCCGGGCACTCAGCCGGCTCCTCCAGCCTCAGCACACCT
>NW_008333884.1:3858171-3859617 GCF_000622305.1 Nannospalax galili | reverse complement strand
GCCCGCCCCGCCTCACCCTCCTCCCCGCCTCACCCTCCTCCCCGCCCCGGCCGCGCCGAGCCCCCGCCCCTTCCCCCCAGCGCTGCCGGGGGGGCTTCGGCTGCCAGTCTGCCTGGAACCGGGCTCGGGCGGCGGGACCTGGGCCGCCACGGGAGGACACGGTCCAAGTTCCTGCCTCCGCCCTCTTTCTTACCGCCACGGTGACTGTTCCCCTGTGCCCCATCCCTCTCTCTCCAGCCCGGTGGGTTCCCGGTCGTGAGGTGACGCGAATAGGCGTAGGTGCTGGGGTCTGGTAGAGGCTCCGGGTTGTACCGTTTTCCTAAAAGAATCATTCGCTTATCTACGGACCTGTCTGGCGTCGGAGAGGAGGCACTGGGGAAATAGAGGAGAAAGGCTTAGCAGGCTGGGACTTCCTTGCTCAACTTTTCTCCTCTCCACCCCCTCCCCCCAAGGCAGGCTTTTGATACTACGCCACCAGAAAGATCGTAGAGCTGACTCTCTTCTGCTTTGGCTTTGGTGTGTGTGGGAGCAGTTTTGATCAGAGAGAATGCTTAATTTGCCAGTCTCCAGCCGCATCAGAAAAGCGCCAAGAAAGATTCTAGTCTTACCTCCCCTTTGATAGGCTCTGTCGTTGTTTAGGATGATAATTGCGGGAGGTGCCTTCTCTGCGCTTGTGGCTGGAGTCTTTGAGGTTGCTTTTCATTGGTCAGCGGGATTGGATTAACCGAGCTGTTTTTTCCTTCTGCCCTGGAAAGTAGTTGTAGCTTTTCTAGGTCACCCCTTCCCTCGGCCCGCCCCCAAACTCAGCTACAACGTTTAGTGAGAGTACTGAGGTTAAGCTGCCAAAGCAGTATCTTTTTTGAAACTTCTGAACTTCTGAAAATGCCAAAGCAGTATCTTTTTTGTTTTGTTTTTCTTTTGAGACCCCATCTCACCGTGTAGTGCAGGCTGACCTTGAAGTTACTATGTAGCCCAGCCTGGCCCTGAATTTGGGGTGAGCCTCCTTTCTCAGTCTCCTGAGTGCTAGACTTACAGGCATGTGCTTCCAAAGCGGTATCTTAAACTTCACTTCGTCCCCTCCCCCCCAACCCCCAACTAAGCGGGTGTAGATGCAGGAGCATAACTGCTATGGACTTGTTTGCATTTGTGTTTATAGTACAATACAGTACCAGGATTTTATGTAGCATTCTATTTTGAGTACCGGGTGATAATCTAAGTTCCTGTCACTTTTTTCTTTTTTTGGTCTTTTGGAGCCAGGGTCTCCACGTAGCTCCAGCTGGCCTGGAAATCACTTTGTAGATCAGCCTGAAATGTTTGGCGGTAGGCCAGGCGTGGTAGCGTATGCCTCTAATTCCAGGAAGCAAAGGCAGGTGGATGTCTGTGAGTTCAAGGCCAGCTTGGTCTACATAGTGAGTTCCAGGCCAGCTGGGGCTATAGGGAGACCCT
>NW_008333884.1:3852686-3857075 GCF_000622305.1 Nannospalax galili | reverse complement strand
CCTCTATTTCCATCATACCAATGTAGGTAGCTCTAACACAGTTTAAGTTCTTAGCCTCACTGGTTACTGAACAAATTATTTTTTGGTCTTTTTAAAAAATATTTTATTTATTATTTTTATTTTATGTGTTTGACTGTATTGCCTGCATGTACGAAAGTACACCAGTGTCGTGCAATGCCCTCAGAGGACAGAAGAGGCTTTCAGATCCCTTGGAGTTACACAGTTGTTAGGTGTCATGTGGGTACTGGGATTCGAACCCAGGTCTTCTGCAAGAACAACCAGTGTTCTTAACTGCTGAGACATCTCTCCAGCCCCTATTTTTTGGTCTTTTTTGAGACAGAGATTTTTCTGTAGCCCCAGCTGGCCTGTAACTCGCTATGTAGATCAGACTGGCCTCAAACTGGCATCGATCTGCTTGCCTCTGTTTCCTGAGTGCTGGGATTAAAGGACCTCTGTGAATTCAAGGCCAGCCTGGTCTACATAGTGAGTTCTAGGACAGCTACAGGGAGACCCTGTCTCAAAAAGACCAAAAACCACAGAATTTCTGCCTTTGTGGAAATATTCTTCCCTGCCCACCAGCATTAGCATTTGCATATATAATTCTTGCCTAACTTTTTTGTTACTTAACCAAAATAACAAATTTTTCCTCTCTCCCTTCTCCTTTACTCTTTTCTTCTGCCTTTTCCTCCTTAACCCTGCTATCAATATAGTAGAAAATATGAAGGAATTAAAGGAACCCAGGCAGCGTAAAGATAACAGACGCCCAGATTTGGAAATCTATAAGCCTGGCCTTTCTAGACTAAGGAACAGACCTAAAACCAAGGAGCCTTCTGGGAGTGAGGAATTTAAGGATGAAATTGTGAATGACAGAGATTCTTCTGTGGGGAATGGTACACAGCTTGTTAAAGATGTCTGCAAGGAACTGGACAATCAACAGCAAAATGGTCCTACAGACCCAGGAAATAGTCAGGTACAGGAGACGTTTCCAAAGAATGTTGGACTAGAGGATCAGTGTCTAAGAATCATTAGGAGAACAAAGAAACCGGACCTGCAAATTTATCAGCCTGGAAGACGTTTGCAAACTATGACCAAAGAGCCAGCTGGCAGGGTGGAAGAGGAAGAAATCCTCAACCAAGTAGAACAGCTGAGAATAGAGGAAGATGAGTATAAGGGAAAAGTTGTAAAAGAAGTCTGGAATAAACCAGATAAAACTGAGACAGAAAAGACTCACAATAATGACCGAGTAAGAACTGGGAAGGGAGAAAAGGGGAAAAAGATTGAAAAGGGGGAGGGAACAAAGAAGGTGAATGATGACTCTGCCCAGGGGAAGCCTGCTTCTGTAAAGCGTTACTCACGCTCAGACAAACGGAGGAACCGCTACCGCACTTGTAGCACCAGCTCAGCTGGTAGCAACAACAGTGCTGAGGGAGTTGGCCTGACTGGTAATGGATGTCGCCGGCGGCGCCACGATCGGACCAAGGAGAGACCACGAGTGAAGAAGCAAGTATCTATGTCCTCAACTGATTCCTTAGACGAGGACAGAATTGATGAGCCTGATGGATTAGGGCCCAGGAGGAGCTCAGAAAGGAAGAAGCATTTAGAAAAAAATTGGTCTGGTTGTGGAGAGGGTGAGCAGAAAAGCAATGGTAAAGAGAACCGAGGCACCCTTCATGTCACTTTTGATGCAGAAACCATGAGTAAAGATGTCCCAATGGTGAGGTTGGCCAGGGAGAATGTGGACAGGATAAAGCCGGACAAAGGCTTGAACAGTGGGGGCACAGGCACTGAGAAGCTGGAGTTTAAAAACCCAAAACAAGAACTTAGAGGTTGTGGTCGTGGCATTCTGATTCTGCCTGCCCATACTGCCCTGTCTGTTAGTTCAGCAGGTTCTCCAGAGTCTACACCTTTGGGGCCTCAGCTTTTATTTGGATCTGGTAGTAAGGGATCTCGGAATTGGGGCCGTGGAGGTACCACCCGACGACTATGGGACCCAAACAATCCTGATCAGAAACCTGCTCTAAAGAGCCAGACACCTCAGCTGCATTTCTTGGACACTGATGATGAAGTCAGTCCTACATCTTGGGGTGACTCACGTCAGTCCCAGGCATCTTACTATAAATTTCAAAACTCTGACAACCCCTATTACTACCCTCGGACACCAGGCCCTGCCTCCCAGTATCCCTATACAGGATATAGCCCTCTACAATATCCAATGGGCGCTGCAAATGGTATGTATCCAGGGCCTTACTATCCAGGCTACCCACCCCCCTCAGGACAGTATGTATGTAGTCCTCTCCCTGCCAGTACCATGAGTCCTGAGGAGATAGAGCAGCATGTGAGGAACATGCAGCAACAGGAGCTACACAGGCTTCTCCGAGTGGCTGACAACCAGGAGCTGCAGCTCAGCAACCTGCTTTCCAGGGACCGCATCAGTACTGAGGGCATGGAGAAGATGACTCAGCTCAGGTATTGTGTATTCTATCCTGCTGTCTTGATTGGAAGGAAATGGGGATAAACTGGAAGCATACAAGGCTCCTATGACGGAGAAATGTGGAAACTTTAGCTGAGCCACCCTTTAACAATGATTTTTTTTCCCCACTTTGGGGTGGGAATCAGTCCCAGAGCCTTGTGCATCCTGGAGTAAGTGCTGTGCCACTGAGCCATACCTGTAGCCCCTTTACATTGGCTTTATAAGGAAAAGACAGTTGGATAATGAACAGAAACTTTATTTCTAGTCTTAGAAATGAGTATGCTTCCTACTTTTTAAGTTTTAGTATGCTTCTTAACTTTAAGGGGAAAAAGTCTTTGAGGGAGCATGGAATTTTGAGAAGGAATGAATTTCCAGAATGCATATAGCTTATAGGAAAGCTCTTATTTCAACTGAATGAATTTCCAGAATGCATATAGCTTATAGGAAAGCTCTTATTTCAACTGAATGAATTTCCAGAATGCATATAGCTTATAGGAAAGCTCTTATTTCAACTGAATGAATTTCCAGAATGCATATAGCTTATAGGAAAGCTCTTATTTCAACTGTTAAATTTAGGTGTGTACATATGGGAAATGTTATTTTCCTAGACTGTCTTTGCAGTGATAATTCTGTTTTGCAGAATAGAAACCAGGATGAGTAGGATACCTGGTCACATTTTGGATTTCTTGCCAAGGGAAGTGGTTAGTTTGCAGGAAGCTCAACTCTTGGGTCTATCTAGCCTTTCTTGTTGATGTATTGGTGCTAGACACTGTATGTATTTTATTCCAGAACTGAACTACTGCAGCTGTATGAGCGCTGTATTTTACTAGATATTGAATTCTCTGATAATCAGAATGTGGATCAGATCTTGTGGAAGAATGCTTTCTATCAGGTGATTGAGAAGTTCAGGCAGCTTCTCAAGGATCCAAATATTGAGAACCCAGAACAGATTCGGAATAGACTCTTGGAACTCTTGGATGAGGTAAACCATCCTTTTTTTTTTTTCTTTTTGTCCTCAGGATAAAGGTTACAACATCCTGTAGTTCTGGTTCCTATTTCCTTCTGATATCCTGTTTTAGAACCGAGCACTGCTAAAAACTTGATATTCTTTCTTTGCATTTAGACCTGACTTACCCTTGCTATTTCTTTAAGACTATACCTTATAATTGGAGTTGCTTTTTTTTTTTCATTGCCATCAGTTAAATCCTAGGCCTTGGGTGTGTTTGGCAACAAATCTAACACTAAGCTAGATTCTCAGTTCTCAAGTTACTTTTGAGATTGAAAGCTTTCTGAATGACTTGGTATCTTTTGAGAGATAGGGAGAAAAAAAGAGGAGAGAGAAAGAAATAAATGGATCATATTTTTAAAAACATGAGGAGGCTTATACTGTGAATTGGTCTTATGCTTACTTGATGACCTCTAACTGCTTATTGTGTGTACCTCCTTTTACATAGGATGTTTAGACATAGGTAGACCTGCAAAAGGGCCATTTGCCTCAGTATCTGGTAAGTAGATTGGAAAAAAAACAGATTGATTCAGATATGTTTTATTCTTTTTCTTTTTTTCCCTTTATAGGGCAGTGACTTCTTTGATAGTTTGCTTCAGAAGCTACAGATTACTTATAAGTTCAAACTGGAGGACTACATGGATGGTCTTGCCATTCGCAGCAAGCCATTACGGAAGACAGTAAGCCAGTTTCTTTCTTTAGCCTGAATTCATCTATTTAGTAAGCATTTATATATTATTGGTTATGTCCTAGGTAATATGCTGGGGGTTTTGGATATAATAGTGAAAGGTATAGTATAGAAAGGGAACAGCTAGATGAAACTAAGAATTATAAGCTGGGGGGCTAGAGAATTGGCTCAGCAGTTAAGAATACTGATTGTTCTTGCAGAAGACCTGGGTTCGAATCCCAGCAC
>NW_008333884.1:3846335-3852472 GCF_000622305.1 Nannospalax galili | reverse complement strand
CCAGCACCCACATGGCAGCTAACAACTGTCTGTAACTCCAGTTCTAGGGGTTCTGACAGCCTCGTCTGTCCTCTGAGGGCATTGCATGACACGGGTATGCTTACCTATATACAGGCAATACACGAATACACATAAAATAAAAATAATAAAATCTTTTTAAAAAAAGAATTATAAGCTGGTCATGGTACTATGTGCCAGTAATCCCAGCACTTGGGAGGTAAAAACAGGAAGATAAGGAGTTCAAGGCCAGTCTGGGCTATATGAAATCCTTTTTCCAGGGGCTGGAGAGATGTAGCAGTTAAGAGCTCTGGCTGCTCTTGCAGAAGACCCAGGTTTGGTTCCTAGCACCCATGTGGCCACTGTCTGTAACTATAGTTCAGGGGATCCGATGCCCTCTTTTGACCTCCACAGTCTGCACAACATGGGTGTGCTTACATACATGCAGGCAGTACACTCATGCACCTAAAATAAAAAATAATAAAACAAGGGGTTGGAGAGATGGCTCAGTAGTCAAGAACACTGGTTGTTCTTGCAGAAGACCTGGGTTTGAATACCAGCACCCACATCGTAGCTAACAACCGTCTATAACTCCAGTTCCAGGGGATCCAACAGCCTCTTCTGACCTCCGTGGGCATTGCATGACATGAGTGCACTTACCTACAGGCAGGCAATACACGCATACACATAAAATAAAAATAATAAGCTGGTGTGGTGGCCCACGCCTTTAATCCCACCACTGGAGAGGCAGAGGCTGGCGGATCTCTGTGAGTTCAAGGCCAGCCTGGTCTACATAGTTCCAGGCCAGCTGGGGCCACAGGGAGACCCTGTCTTAAAAAGACCAAAAAAAGAAAAAAGAAAGAAATCCTCTCTCAAAAACTAAAAACAAAGCCAGGTGTGGTGGCAAGTGCATGTGCCTTTAATCCCAGCACTGGGAGGCAGAGGCAGACAAAGTTCTAGGTCAGCTAGAGTTACAGGAAGACTCTATCTTAAAAAAACTAAAACCAAATTATGATGACCTGGATACAATGGCTTCACAATTTGATGTTATCCCAGTACTTGAGAGACTAAAGCAGGAGGATTACCATAAGTTTGAAGCCAATATGGGCATCATCTAGGACAGCTGGGACTATACTGAACTACAGAGTAAGATCCTGTCTCAAAAGAAATTAAAAACAACAAAAACAGGGCTGTGGAGGTAGCTCAGTAAAGCTTGTGCAAGCGTGAGGACTTGAGTTTGGATTCTCAGAACCCAGGTAAATGTTGGGTAGGTGTAGCGGCCTGCCTGTAATTCCAGCTGTAGAAAACAGACACAGGATGATCCCCAAAGCAAACTGACTAGCAAGTCTAACCATATCAGTGAGCACTGGGTCTGATTAAAGGGCCTTCCCTCAGTGAATAAGTTAAAAGAGTGATTGAATATAATTCCTAACACCCACCTCAGGCCTCTACATGCACATACACATACACGTGTGCCCACATACATGCAGAACATGTACAAATGCATATGCAACACACACATCAAAATGGAAAACAAAAAAGGAAAGGAAAATAAGCACTATGGTAAGAGTATTTACAGAAGAGTAAAGGGGCGTAGAGAAAAGTGATCTAACTTAGGCTTGGTGGATTCTAGGAAGGCTTTTCAGAGGTTGTCAATCTTCTTTTTTTCTTTTTTTGTTCTGGAAATCAAACTTGGCCCCATGAATATGAGGCAAGAACTGTACTACTGAGTTAAATCCCCTCCCAAGCTGAGTCTTGAATGATAATTAGGAGTTTGAAAGGTAGAAGGGGTAGTTTAGATACAGGGCATAGTAAGCAAGAGCCAGGTGTTGTGAGAAACTACAAGAAGTTCATTCTGCTGGTGTTGGTAATGTGGAGTGGGGTTATTTTAGTAGGTAAAGTTAAGGAAGTAGGAAACAATCAAATAATAAATTCTTAGGTGCCATGCTGAGAGTTTGTTGCCTGGAGGAGTGGTTGTAAAGAGAAGTTGAGTCATCAAGCTTGGCGAGCGCCTTTACCCAGTGACCTAGCCCAGGAGTAGTGTTCTATTGACTAAGACCACCCCAGCTCTTTCTTGGTTCTTCTGACGAATTGCTACGTTCACACACTTTCTTTCTAATTAACATGTGTTTATTAAGCTCCTCTTGTGTGCTAGGTGCCAGTCTAAGCAGAGACAATTCAGTGCAAAACTGAAAGCCATGATCTTAGTTTTGGGGTAAATGTAAGATGGGACGAATAATTAATGATATAGCGAATTTTGCAAAGCGTGTTGTGAGTGTAGTATATACTGTAAAAGGGTTAACCTGGTTTAGAGGAAATCACATCTGATCTGAGGCTGAAGTCCCCAAACATTAGATGAGAAAAGGTCCATGTAGGAAGATGGGAAGGAGTAATATTCTAGGTGGGGAGGGAACATTATAACTGAAGATCCTGAAATAAGAAAGGTATGGTATGTTAGTGGTCTGACCAAGGCACAGTGTGTGGAAAGCGGTGCCAAACAGGTAGGCATAGGCCACAACATCCGGGACTTTATGTGGAGGAAGATGGAACCTTCGAAAGATCTGTTTTATTTTCCCCTCATAGAAGTGACAGAGTGGAAGTAGTGTGGTAGCACAACCAATTTTCTTTGTGCTTTACCACCTAAGTACTCAGAGTTTTTTGATTTTCCTTCATAGACTGTGGAATAGTCAGAACCATGAGAACCCATGGGTCATGATATATAACTTGCTGGATTTGAGTTAGCTGCTGAAGTTGATGTGCAGTGACTTGTCATTAGATTCCTGAGGTGTCAGTCTTCTCAATCAAGCTTGGATATGATGTGTTATAACTAGTGGGGTGAGGAGTAGAGTAGAATTAGATGCTGTGTAGTAGTATTCCTTAGGGCTGTTATTTTGGTTGGACACATGTCTTGGAGTGTTAAAGTATACTCTGTTGTTTTCTCACTGAGTGATAGATACCAAAGCTATCAATGAGCTGACTTATAGTTCTGCAGAGCACCTAACACATTGTGTTTGGTAAAGAGTAATTTACTATTTTTAGGCAAATTGAACATAATGTAGTAACACTATGAAGAAAGGCTATAGCAATGGCAACTTTAACAGAGTAAGCAGGTTTTAAATAGTTCTGTATCACTTTATAAAGTATTTATACCATTGTTTCTTGCAGTTGCCCTCTAGAATGTATGTGTGTGTGTGTGTCTGTGTCTGTGTCTGTGTGTTTGTCTGTGTCTGTCTGTGTGGTGTATCTGTATGTGGCAGGTTGTGGGCAGAGGTCAACGTTGGGTGTTTTCTATCCCCTTCGACCTTATTTTTTGGGACAGGGTCTCTCATTGAAACTGGTTTAGCCTGGATAGCCAGCAAGCTCTAGGATCCATCTTTCTTGGCCCCTACCTCACTGGGATTGCAGGTGGCTGTGACTGACTTTTTATATGGGTTCTGGGAATATGAACTCAGATCTTTGTGCTTGTGCAGCAAGCACTTTTCCCTATTAAGTCATCTGTCTAGCACCTAGAATATTTATTTTTATTTTATGTGTATGAATATTTTGCCTGCATATATGTATGCAACCCAGGTATGCAGTGCCTACAGAGGTCAGAAGAGGGTGTTGGATCACCTGGAACTAGAGTTAAAAACAGTTGTCATATCGGGTGTGGTGGTGCACGTCTTTAATCCCAGCACTCCGGGGGCAGAAGCAGGTGGATCTCCATGAGTTTGAGGCCAGTCTCTACTTAGTGAGTTCTAGCCCAGCTGGGGCTACAGGAAGACCCTATTTGAAAAAGGAAAAAACAGACAAACAAGCAAAAAAAAAAAAACAGTTGTCAACTTCCATATGGGTGCTGGGACTGGAACCCAAGTCTTCTGTAAGAACAGCCAGTGCTGTCAACCACTGAGCATCTCTCCAGCCCTGAGAATATTTTTGTTGTTGTTGTTTTTTTGTTTTTTTGTTTTTTTTTTTGTTTTTTTGAGACAGGGTCTCCCTGTAGCCCCAGCTGACCAGGAACTCACTATGTAGACCAGGCTGGCTTCGAACTCACAGAGATCCGCCTGCCTCTTCCTCCCAAGTGCTGGAATTAAAGGCGTGCGCCACCACACCCAGCTGAGAATATGTATTTTTAAACTCAGATGAATCTAGTCCAGACATCTCAAAGGCTTCCCTTGAAATCACAGAGATTGCTTGGTTTCAGAATATATTTTTCCACTTGCCTGGGACTCAAGAATTACTGTCCCTTCTGCTGTGTTTTCTCAGAAAATTTTGTATCATGCTATTGGGTATGTTTCAGTACTCATGGTCATGTTGAAAACTTCATATTTTCTTGAGGACTGTTTTATCATGCTACTCTTTCATTTTGGTCCCATTCCTTTATTTTGGGATTGAATTTAGTATTTCTTGGATACCCTGATAACTGTTTGTTTGTTCTGAAGGTAAAATATGCCTTGATCAGTGCCCAACGATGTATGATTTGCCTAGGAGATATCTCTAGGTATCGGGAGCAAGCCAGTGATACCGCAAACTATGGGAAAGCGCGCAGGTACTTTTTAATCTCTTAGTTCATTATTTCTCTTCTATATGAGGCAGTAAGTGAATCCCTATTAGGCGTTGGGCCACTTGAGTTGCCTCCTGTATTGATGCCTTACAGTTGTCCTTCTTCGTCCCTTTAGTCGTGCTTGACCACTCCAGGGCTAATATAACCAACTCTCCAGTTTATGATTTAAGTAGAAGGGCTGTGAGGATGAATTGGCAAGAGTTGATATGGAGCTTACCATTTTCTTACTGTTTTCTATTCTAGTTGGTACCTGAAGGCCCAGCACATTGCTCCCAAGAATGGGCGCCCCTATAACCAGTTGGCTCTGCTGGCAGTGTATACGGTAAGAAATCCTGTGGACAGAGGAAGTGTCTTATGGACAATTTCCTCTTCTGGAGCTAGAGTTTCACTATATAGCTTAGGCTGGCTTCAGACTTGTGGTCATTCTTGCTTCAGCCTTCCTAGTGCTAGAACTAGAGATTATGTTCCACCATACCACGTAGAAATTTCTTAAAATATTTATGAAAAAGTTTTTTTTTTTTTTTTTTCTTTTATGATAAGACCTCCCTGTAGCCCTAGCTGGCCTGGAACTCTGTGTAGACCAGGCTGGCCTCAATCTCAGAGATCTGCCTGCCTTAACTTCTGAATGCTGGGACTACAGGCATGTGCTACTGTATCTATCCATGAAAAAGTTCTTTATGGGGGTTGGAAAGATGGCTTAGTGGTTAAGAGCATTTGCTACTCTGGTAGAGAACCTAGGTTCAGTTCTCAGTTACCCATATGGAGGCTAACAGCCCTCTGTAACTCCAGTTCCAGAGGATTCTGCACTTTCTTCTAGCCTCTGTAGGTACTCAGTGCATGTTTTACACTTATGTACATGCAGGCAAAAGCACATACACATAAGAAATGAAAACAGAAAAATCTCGTAAAACAGTTATGTGTGTGTGTGTGTGTGCGTGTGTATGTGCATACGTACCTGAGATAAGGTGTGCATGTGCCAAGGCATGTGTTTGGAGTGTCATGGGGATTGATTGAACTCAGGTTGTCAGGCTTGGCAGTAAGCATCCTTTTTTTTTTTTTTTGGTCTTTTTGAGACAGGGTTTCACTGTAGCCCCAGCTATCCTGGAACTCACTATGTAGACCAGGCTGGCCTTGAACTCCACCTGCCTCTGACTCCGGAGTGCTGGGATTAAAGGTGTGAGTCAGCACGCCCAGCCCAGCAGTAAGCATCTTTACACATTGAGCATCTTACTGCTTCTGTATAGCTCAGGCTGCCAGTCCTCTTGCCTGATCCTCTCAAGTGCTGGGATTGTAGCCATATGCTACCATACCAGGCTCTTGTTGTTTGTGTTGGTTTTTTGGTTTTTGTTTTTGTTAAACTTAAAAAAATTTTTTTTTTAAATTTTATGTGTATGCGCATATTGCCTGTATATAGGTAAGTGCACCGTGTCATGCAATGTCTGTGGTGGTCAGAAGAGGCTGTTGGATCCCCTGGGACTGGAGTTACGGACAGTTGTTAGCTGCCATGTGGGTGCTGAGATTTGAACCCGGGTCTTCTACAAGAACACCCAGTGTTCTTAACCACTGAGCCATCTCTCTAGCCTTATTTATTTATTTA
>NW_008333884.1:3845075-3846282 GCF_000622305.1 Nannospalax galili | reverse complement strand
AGATGTTCTTCAGCAGGTGGAGGGATGCAGCCACGTGACTCACTCGGCCCCCATATGGAAACTAGCTACCAAGCCACAAAAGGAGGACCCTTTTTTAAATTTTTGGAAGAAAGTATTTGCGAGTGTGTGTGTGTGTGTGTGTGTGTGTGTGTGTGTGTGTGTGTGCGTGCGTGTGCGTGTGTGTACACATATGTGTGTATGATGTGTTTTTATTAGTATGAACCTATGCATGCTGTGACATATGTGTGGAGGTCAGAGGACAACTTTTGGGAGTCAGTTCTCTCCTTCCATCTTGTCGAGACAGGATCTCACTTGTTTCTGCTGCTGGACTGTATATTCCAAGTCAGCTGACCCAAGGGTTTCTGAGCAGTTCTTCTGTCTTTGCCTCCCATTTCACTGTAGGAGTCTTGAAACTATAAATGCATGCTACCTCATCCTGCTTTTTGTGGGCTTCAGGGATTGAACTTAGGTCATCAGGCTTTTATGAAAACACTTTGACCTATTGAACCATCTTGCCTACCCCCACCCCCTTTTAATTATGTGTGGGTCTTTGTGGATATGTGCACATGAATGCATGCCAAGGAGGCCAGAGGCATTTGGTCCCCCTGGAGCTGAAGTTAGAGGTAGTTTGTGTGCTGCCCAGTGTGGGTGCCACAAACCAAACTCAAGTCCTCTACAAGAGTATTGTGTGTTCTTTACTACCGAGTCATCTCTTCAGCCCCTGTGTTAGTGTTCTTTTGAGACAGGCTCTTACTCTGTACCTCAGGCTTACCTGGAACTCAGTATGTAGTCTATTCTGACCTTGAATTTGAGGCAGTTCTTTGTCTCTCCCTAGTGTTTGGGATTATAGGCTTGAGCCACCATGCACAGCTCTTTTTTGTGTTTGTTTGTTCTTTTCAACTAGCCCCCCTTCTATTTTTATGTCTTTTTTATTGTGTGTGACTCAGTGAGTTTCATTAGGGTTGTTTATAGGAGCATGAATATCTTACAATTGGCTATACCACTGAATAAATAAATGTCTACCTTTCCATCAGTTACTAACTGCTTATAAATCCTTGGGGAAAGCCTTGTACTGATAAGAAAGCACTCTGCTATTGAACTATGTACATCTAACCCTTTTTTTCTAAATGTGTTCATTGGTCATTTACATATCATTAGAGAAATATCTATTAAAATCCTTCCTCATTTTAAAATTATTTTTTTAATC
>NW_008333884.1:3842887-3845019 GCF_000622305.1 Nannospalax galili | reverse complement strand
TAACACACTCCAGAGCAACAGTACATCTCTTTCACAAGTGGGTGCAAGTTTCTAGGTTCACAGTTGAATTAATATAATTATATGTTATTGAACTCAGTATAAGCCCTGTAAGACATAAAATTGAATGAGTTTTTTAACCTTTAAAAAATATGTCCATTTCATTTTAGAATATATTGTTCCTTGCAAAAAGACTAATTGTTTTTGCTACTAACACTGAGATGTTGGCACATGTATCTCTAATCTGTATGTATCTGATTATTACTAGTCATAATCGGTTGCACTTGGATCCTTGGCGCCTGTTTATGTCTATAAAGTCATCAGGTAGATTTCAGTGGTAATGTTTATAACCTCAACTAATTAGCATGACGTAAATTTCCATGCTTCCTCCTCAAATATAATACATTTTTAAAAATTTGTTGATTTGTGTGTGTGTGTGTGTGTGTGTGTATCACACAGAACATCCCAAACCATCTTATTCAACCATACACTCACTTCCCAGATGGCACCCTCTCATAGCCTCCCTCACCCCACTAGAGCCCTTATACTCTGATATCTCTGCTGCTGTCTGCTGTGTTGTCGGCACCCCCAGCCATTCCCCACTACTTGCCCTTCTGGTGAATCTACTCAGCCTATCTAGAAGTCTTTGTTTTAGGAGGATCAGCTGTTCCTCATCTAACAGCAGTCAGTTGTCAATATTCCTTTAGATAAGATTGGGATCTGCTGTTCATTTTTCCAGTTCTATGCTGGGTTACTATCTGGGAGTCCCTTGGGCCACCCCGGCCAACAACTCAAAAGAAGGTATCTCCTATCTGGCATTGTTGCTTGTTATGTACAGTATTGGAGACCAAGATTTGAAGTCTTATATCTGAGCAACACTTACTGGTTAGGAACAACCTTTCTGGTTAGGAACAAAATCATCAATGAGAAATAATCGTCTGAATAACATTTTATATAGACTTTAGCCTAACGTCTGAGAAGTGTAATCCCTTGAACTCTTAAAGAAGTATACTGATGACTACTCTTTGGTTATGCTTTCCTTTTGGGTGTTTAAGACCATACAGGTGGCTGAAATAAATCAATTTATTTTTATACTTGTCATCTGAGGATCTGTTGCTCAGGGGTCACATGGGCTTGGGAGGAGCTCCTGGCTCCTTTCTTTCACCAGTTCCACCTATGTGAAGATAAGTCAAAGGTCCTGTTTACCATGTCTGGCTTCACTTGGAACCATGAATGGGATGCTTTTTCTAAGTAGTCCCTCCTTTTTGTAGACTAGACACTGGTTCAAGTCCATCTGGTGGGGTCTCCTCTGCCTACTTGATCAAGAGGACAGGTGACACAGGACATTTTGAGAAATGCTCATAGTCCCCTGGAACTAAGTCGACCTAGGAGGGCAAGGGGTACAAACTGTCCTTTATGTCCCTCTGACCAAATTAATATAGGCCTCAAAGTATGGCTGTTAAACATCCAAGGGTCAGTCCTTGGCATCCTGTAATTTCAAAGCCCAAATTTACCAACTTGAGATTAGTAGAAATTGAGGCCCAGAGAGGCAAAGTAACTTTTCCAATTATACAAGGGACTAGTTGAGACTAGCAACTAAATTTCCTGCTTTCTCTCCAATTTTTATCCATATCTCCCTTATTAAGGCCTGTTTCCTACTGTTCTTCTCTTTCAGGTTCTTTCTTTTCCTTTACCTCCCTGTTTCCTTTCCATTATCCTGGTTCCTGTAGTTATGCCTGGATACATACTCACTTACCAGAGTTTGGTTCTAGGATCCACATGAGGGAGAACATATGTCGATTTTTTTTTCTCAGTCTGTGTTACTTCACTTAGTATAAGTTTCTAGTTCCAGCCATTTACCTGCAAATTTCAAGATTTCATCTTTCTTTACTGCTGGGTAAAACTCCATCGTATAAATGAACCACATTTTCATTATCCATTCGTCAACTGAGGGACACTTAGGATGCTTCCATCACTTAGCTACTGTGAAAAGAGCAGCAACAAATATGGATGTACAAGTGTCTCTGCAATGGAATGAGTTCTTTGGATATAGCCAAGGAGTGGTATAACTGGGTCAAATGGTAGGTTCATTTGTAGTTTTTTAAGAGTTCTCCATACTGCTTTCCATAAGGGTT
>NW_008333884.1:3833648-3841830 GCF_000622305.1 Nannospalax galili | reverse complement strand
CCATGTTGTTTTTATGACTATAGCTCTGTAATACAGCTTAAAATCTGGTAATAGTAATCCCTCTGACATTGCTCTTATTGCTCAGGGTTGTTTTGGCTATCCGAGGTCTTTTGTGCTTCCATATGATTCTTAGGATGGTTTTTTCCAGTTCTGTGAAAAAGGTTATTTATTTATTTATTTTTGAGACAGATTCTTACTATGTAGCTTGCCTGGTCTGGAACTCACTATGTAGACCAGGGTGGCTTGCAACTCACAGAGATGATCCTCTTGCTTCTGACTCCTGAGAGCTGGGTTTAAAGGCCTTTACCACAATTTCCAGGTTATTCTTTTTCTTTCTTGAAGTTTTTAGAGTTCTTCATATATTCTAGATACTAGACCTGTATTAGATATGTTTTCCCCCATTCTTTTGGCATCTTTATTTTTATTTTGTTTGCCTGCATATATATAACTACAGCATGTGTATACCTAGTGCTCCTAGAAGCCAGAAGAGGGCCTTGGATTTCTGGGAACTAGAGTTACAGGTGGTTATCAGCCACCACGTGGGTTCTGGGAAGTGAACTGAAGTCTTCTTCAAGAGCAGCCAATGTTCTTATCAGCTCAGCTGTCTCTCTTCAGTCTTGATGGCATCTGTCGTATTTCCTTATTGCTAAGACCAAATATCTGACAAGAATCAACCTTAGAGTAGAAGGGTTTATTTTGACTCATACTTTGGGGTTTAATCCATCATGGCAAGGAAATGTAGTGAGAGTGCTTCTCAGTTGTGGTGGCAGGAACTGGTCACATTTCATCCACAGTCAAGAATCAGAGAGAGATGTACATTGGTGCTCTGCTGGCTTCCTCCTTGTTCCATTTATATTTAGTTTGAGGACACTCTCATTAAGATGGTGCCTCCTACATTCAGGGTGGGTCTGCCCAGAGGTATGTCTTCTAGGTTTTTCCAAATTCCAAGTTGATTGTCAAGATCAGGTATTAATGTGTCGTTTCAGGACCTTACACATAATAGGTAATTACTCTGCTGCTGAGCTATATTCCCATTTGTTAAGGAGACTATTCTTCCCCTTTAGAATAGTCTTAGCACTTTTTTAGGCAAGGCAGAGTATAAGAGAGGGCCTCATGTAGTCCAGTAACTCACCATGTCTTTTAGGATGATCTTAAACTCCTCATCCTTCTGCCTTGACCTCCCAAGTGCTGGGATTACAGGGGTTTTAGCACCTTTGTTGAAAACCAGTTGATGTTTATTTGTGGACTTTGAGTTTTGTTCCATGGATTCCTGTCTTCTTTTTGCCAGTGCCGCAAGTGTTTTCTCCATTGTATGTTTCTGATACAGAATTTGTGAAATGTTAACTTTTCTTTTTCAAGACTGTTTTGGTATGTGGGGGTCCCTTATGATTTCATAGGATTTTAGAATGAGCTTTTCTGTTTGTGTAGCAACAGTTATTGGGATTTTTGATACATACTGAACCTGTAACTTGCTTCCTTGTCATCTTCTAATGTATTAGCACAGGTTTAGCACTGCTTTGTAATTTTTTTTATAAATGTAAATGTTATGCTTCCTTGGTTAATTTTATTCCTGAGCATGTTATTTTTCTTGATGTTGTTGAAAAACAAATTGTTCTCTTAAATTTCCTTTTCAGATTGATAATTGCTCATACAACTTTACAGAATTCCCTCAGTGTTCAATTTTGTTTTTTAAATGAATCTAGTTAAATTCTTTTCCTTTCCCAGACTTCTAGCTCAGATTAGTGTTCTCTTCAAGTTTTTTCTTCCCTTTCTCTCTTCCTTACATTATTGTTGTCTACTAACATTTTCTCAATCTTTATCTCTTCCAATCAGTCATCCAGTTGAATTTCAGGTATTTATTGAGAACATGCTTGTGTGTAGTATTTTTCAGGGTGTTGTGAGTGATAAAATATTTTATTCAGGGGCTGGCGAGATGGCTCAGCAAATAAGAGCACTGGCTACTCTTACAGAGGACCTGGATTTGATTCCCAGCACCCACATGGCAGTTAGCAACTGTCAGTAACTCCAGTTCCAGGGGAATTCGACACCCTCTTCTGACCTCTGTAAGCAGTGCAGGACACTGGTATATTTACACACACACAGGCAATATATTTATACACATAAAATAAAATAAAACATAGCCGGGTGTGGCGGCACATGCCTTTAATCCCAGCACTTGGGAGGCAGTGGCAGGCAGATCTCTGTGAGTTCAAGGCCAGCCTGGTCTGCGTAGTGAGTTCCAGGCCAGCTGGGGCTTCGGGAAGACCCTGTCTCAAAAAGACCAAAAATAAGTAAATAAATAAATAAATAAAACAATTAAAAATTTTATTTGGCTCTGCCCTTAGAAAACACTTCATTGAGAAGACAAATGGGATATATAGACAATATTTTTTAATTTAATTTTATTTATAGATAGGGTCTTGTGTGTTTCAGGCTGGCCTAGAACTCTGTATATGTAGCTGAGATTGGCTTTGAACTCCTGATCCTACTGCCTTCACCTCCTGAGTACTTGGATTAAAGGAGTGTAGTACCATTTAACTATAGTTTATACTGTACTGGGAATCCAATCCATGGTGTCGTGTATGCTAGACAAGCAATCTATGGACTGAGTTAGGTCATAGCCCTAAGTAATTTTTTTGGGGAGTGGGGTTAAAGCTTTCCTAGAACTCACAGATACCTGCCTGGTTCGGCCTCCCAAGTGCTGGAATTAAAGGTGTGTAGCACCCAGGGCTTTTTTTGTTTTGTTTTGTTTTTTGTCTTTTTGAGACAGGTAGACCAGGTAGACCAGGCTGGCCTCAAACTCACAGAGATCTGTCTGCCTGGGCCTTTAACCATGCTAGATGAATGTGAGATAAAAGTTTTGAAGAATGAGGGATTAGAGAAATGGCTCAGCAGTTAAGAGCACTAACTGCTCTTGCAAAAAAAAAAATTTATTATTTTTTTTATTTTATATGTATGAGGTTATTTCCTGGGTTGTGCAATGCCTGTGGAGTTCAGAAGAGTGTTGGATTCCCCTGGAACTGGAGTTGCAGATGGTTGTTAGCTACCATGTGGTGCTGGGAATTGAACCCAGATCCTCTGCAAGAGTAGGCAATGCTCTTAACTGCTGAGCCATCTCTCCAGCCCAGTATTCTTATTTTTTAAAAAATATTTTTATTTTAAGCCAGGCGTGGTGGTGCATGCCTGTAGTCCCAGCACTTGGGAGGCAGAGGCAGGCAGATCGCTGTGAGTTTAAGGCCAGCCTGGTCTACATAGTGAGTTCTAGGACAGCTGGGGCTACAGGGAGACCCTGCTTCAAAAAGACAAAAAAACAAATTTTTTTTTAAAATTTTATGTGGAGGGGTGTGTTGCCTTCATGTGTGTAAGTTCACCCACTTCATGCAGTGCCCTCAGAGATCAGAAGAGGGTATTGGATTCCTGTGGAACTGGAGTTATGCATGCTTTTTAGCTGCCATGTGAGTGCTGGGAATCAACCTCAGGTCCTCTGCAAGAGTGGCCAGTGCTCTTAACCTCTGAGCCATCTCTCCAGCCCCAATATTCTTTTGTTTGACTGCTTCCTCCCTGTTTACATTGTGCTTATTTTTTGTTGTTGCCCTACCTCCCTCTCTTCCTCCCTCTCTCCATCCCTCCATCCCTCCATCCCTCCCTTCCTTCCCATCTTTCATGTGGAGTTTAAATCCAGAAACTCTTGTGTGCTGAGCTACACTTCTTGCCACCCCAGCCCATTTTCTCTGAAATACATTCTGGTTATGTTGCCAGGCTGGCCTTGTACTCCTGGGCTCAAACATTCCTCCCACTTTAGCATCCTCAGTAGCTGGGACTTTAGGGTCATGCCACTGTACTCAGTGTCCTTTAATCTTTTCCCTATTAATTAGTTATAAAATAGGCATAAATGTTAATTTGCCGAGTATTCAATAATGTATATAGAATATTCAGCCTCCTTATTAATTTTAAAAATTGTCAATAATAATGGCATCATTAAGTGTAGCTAAGCCCAAGGCAAGTGTTCAGCACATCATAGTAGATACTGTCCCTAAATCTAAGGACAGTACTGTACAGATATAATCATTCCTATATTAAGATGAGGATGAGGGCTGTTGAGATGGCTCAGTGGTTTAGTGTACTGGTGGTTCATGCACAGGACCTGGGTTTGGTTCCCAGCACACACATGGCAGCTAGCAACTCTCTATAACTCCAGTTTTAGGGGATCCGACACCATCTTCTGACCTCCTTGGGCATTGCATGACATGGGTACACATACATAATGCAGACAATACACTCATACACATAAAAATAATAAATAAAATTTTAAAAAATTAAGGATGGGCTGACAGATGGCTCAGCAGATAAGGGTGCTTGCCTCCAAGCCTTATAGTCTGACTTACATTCTCGGGACCCACGTGTTGGAAGGAGGGAACTGACAAAGAGAACTGACTCAGAGTTATCCTAAATATGGGAGCTTAGAAAGATTGTTATGTAACTTTCTTAGTCTTAAAGTCAAATTTTGAATGAGCTAGTATTTGAATCTAGGTCTGTCTGGCTCCTAATTTCATGATTTCATTATAGTATATTGACAACAATAGGAAATGTGAAGAGAGTTTTTTCTCTAAGAAGAAAACAATTGTTTTTCATGTTTCAAGGAGTTTCCTCATTTCTTTTCCATATGAATACTTGATTCTTAGAGCATCTCTGCATATAAGATATGGGACTGTGCTGATCAAGAATAGACCTTTGATATACTTACTCTACCTTTTTCTGTGGATTGCATTCTGATTCTTTTGCTGGAATTCTTCACAGTTGGAGGACAGGCCAGGCGAGATAACAGTTTCTTGGGTTAGCTGTGTAATACTGTTGTCAGAAAGAAAGTCATGCTGGGTATGGTGGTACAAGTCTGTAATCCAGCTACTGGGGAGGCTGAGACAGGAGCATTGCAAGTTCAAGGCCTGACTAGGTTACAAAATGAATTCAAGCCTAGCCTGGGTAACTTAGTGAGACCTCAAAGTAAATTTAAAAAAGATTTGGGGATTATAATTCAGTGGTATGGTGTGTATCTAGCATGCACAAGACTAAATTTAACCCAAGTATATAAACAAAAACCTTACTAATATAACAGGAAAAAGAAAAAAAAAAAAAAAAGGAAGGTAGAAATTAAATCAGTTGACTGAGTATCTCTGACTTCTTTCCACAGAGGAGGAAGCTTGATGCTGTATATTACTATATGCGCAGTTTAGCAGCCAGCAACCCTATCCTGACAGCCAAAGAGAGTCTCATGAGTTTGTTTGAAGAGACCAAACGAAAGGTGAGTAGGGATGCAGGTGGACTTAATTCGTTTCTATAAGAATGCATTTCCCTCTCTACCTAAGTGTTCCTGGGCATGACTAGTCACATCCTCAGGTAGTCCCATTGGGCTGCACTAATGGGTGATCAGTCAGCCTCTATGTAGAATGAAATTGATCTTCAGGAGAGCTTGCAGGACCTTTGAGTGGACCTGTTCCACAGCATTGCGTTCACAAATTAATAACCTTTATGAGACAAAACATATGATGCAATTCCACTTTGGTACTATAGCAGTCTTTAGTTTTTCATAATCTTGAGAGCTTCTCTTCTTGTTAGCTGAATCCCAGGAGAGTCTGAGCTTGTGCGTTTGTATGTTGTACAGGCTGAACAGATGGAAAAGAAGCAACATGAGGAATTTGAACTGAGCCCTGATCAGTGGCGTAAAGGGAAGAAATCTACTTTCCGGCATGTTGGAGATGACACTACTCGCCTGGAGATCTGGATTCATCCGTCTCATTCCCGCTTCTCCCAGGGCACTGAGTCTGGGAAGGATTCTGAGCAAGAGAATGGGCTGGGTAGCCTGAGTCCCAGTGATGTAAGTTGCTGAGAGTGATGCAATGAGCCAGACTAACTCAGTAATCCTGAGTTAGTAATGCTGGTTCATATAACTCCAAGGCATTTCTTAGATACTTGCCACCTTCAAAATTATTTATTTATTGAGAAAGAATCTCATTCTCTTATATGTCAGGCTGGCCTGTAACTCACTCTGTAACTTGGACCAAATTCTAACTGGGACGGTCCTCCTGCCTCAGCCTCTGAAGTGCTGAGATTGTAGGGGTGAGCCACCATGGCCAGCCACATCCAGTTATTCCAGAGAACACTGTCCACTTCCGTTCTCTAATGCCTTCCTGATTCTCACCACAGGTCCTTTATCTTTGTTCTGTGCTTCTCTTGCTCACCACTATGTGGCACTATAGAATTTAGCAAATGTCAGACTAGATTATTTATTTATTTATTTTGCTGCTTTTTTGAGCTGGCCATCACCAATATGATATATGTGGATTCTCTGGGATTTTGTACTTAACATTTTCTTCTTTGTTGGCCTTATATTTAGAGAATGACTGAAAGTAGCCTGGATAGGTTTGTTAGTCTGCTTTGCTTTGTGATCAGCCTTTTATAAGATAGCCTTTTATGACTTACAGTTTGTTTATAGATAGCTCTTGTACCCCAGGCTGGCCTTACTCTTTATTTTCTTCTACTTTTCAAGTGTTGAGTTCATAGGTGTGTGCCACTATGTCTGGCATTTCTTTATTATGTTTTTGTTTATTGGTTGGTTGGTTGGTTTGTTTGAGATAGGGCCTCCCTGTAGCCCCAGCTGACCTAGAACTCACTCTGTAGACCAGCTGGCCTTGATCTCACAGGGATCCGCCTGCCCTTGCCTCCTGAGTGCTGGGATTAAAGGCATGCACCACCACCTAGCTATTTATGTTTCTTGGTACAATATCTCATATTATAGCCCAATAGGACCTCTAACATGTGACATTCCTCCTGCCTTTGCCTTCTGAGTACTAGAATTAGAGCCCTGAGCTACTATGCTCAACTCTTCTGGGGTCTTATTTATGTGTTTGTTTGTTTATTTATTGAGATTGGGTCTTCCTGTGGCCCCAGCTGGCCTGGAACTTGCTATGTACATCCAGGCTGGCCTTGATCTCACAGAGATCTGCATCGTCACACACACAAAACTATTCACAAAGCCTATCATCACTGTAGTTTTTATTGACTATGTGTTACAAGCACATCAAGTCCTGACCCACAGCACTGCTGATGCCTTTGTTCTCATTTTGATTTAATTTTTATTTTATGTGTACAAGTGTTATGCTTGCATGTATGTATGTGCACCTGTGTTGTGCAATGCCTGCAGAGGTCAGAAGAGGATATCGGATCCCCTGGACCTGGAGTTAATAGATGGTTGTTAGCTGCCATGTGGGTGCTGGGAATCAAACCTGGGTACTCTGCAAGAGCAGCTCTTCACCATTGAGCCATCTCTCCAGCCCATACTTAATTTTTTTTTTTTTTTCCCCTGCTCTTTTTGAGACAGGGTCTCCCTGTAGCCCCAGCTGTCCTGGAACTCACTATGTAGACCAGGCTGGCCTTGAACTCACAAGAGATCCGCCTGCCTCTGCCTACCAAGTGTTGGGATTAAAGGTGTGCGCCACCATGCCCAGCCCACTATTTTTGTTTATTATGTGTATATGTGTGTATGTACATGTGCATGTTATGTATGGGCATGCATACCCATGGTATCCATGGGGAAGTCAGAGGGGAACTTTATGGCGTTCTCTCTTTTCACTTTACATGAGTTCTGGGGATCCAACTCTGTGATCCAGGCTGGCCTTGATCTCACAGAGATCTGCCTGCCTCTGCCTGCTGAGTGCTAAGATTAAAGGTGTCTGCCACCATGCCTGACTCTGGGGTTTAATTGAAAAGTTCCATTTATTTTCTATTTCCTTTTTAGTCCTTAGCTGATTTGTGGATGACTTAGAAAGCAATAATTGTTGATAAATGAAACCACCAACTTCTTATGTACTATATTGTGCATAGGGCTCCTGTTAATGTGTGTTATAGCAATATATCAGAGTGCTTTGGATTCCTCTTGTAGAATCCCTCACTCCTGCCTCTGCTACTTTGGATATTACAGTCCAGACTGAAAGCCTATTTGGATAAGAAACATGTTGTTTTTTTGCACCAGACTATGCTATTTAAATACTTTTTAATTTAAAAATATTTTTAGCCAGGCATGTTAGCACATGCCTTTAATCCCAGCACTCGGGAGGCAGAGGCAGGTATATCTCTGAGTTCCAGGTCAGCTGGGGCTACAGGGAGACCCTTTCTTTAAAAGACCAAT
>NW_008333884.1:3826994-3833598 GCF_000622305.1 Nannospalax galili | reverse complement strand
TTTTTTTTTTTTTTTCCCCTGCTCTTTTTGAGACAGGGTCTCCCTGTAGCCCCAGCTGTCCTGGAACTCACTATGTAGACCAGGCTGGCCTTGAACTCACAAGAGATCCGCCTGCCTCTGCCTACCAAGTGTTGGGATTAAAGGTGTGCGCCACCATGCCCAGCCCACTATTTTTGTTTATTATGTGTATATGTGTGTATGTACATGTGCATGTTATGTATGGGCATGCATACCCATGGTATCCATGGGGAAGTCAGAGGGGAACTTTATGGCGTTCTCTCTTTTCACTTTACATGAGTTCTGGGGATCCAACTCTGTGGTTAGACTTGCACAAGTGCCTTTACTTGCTTAGCCATCTCACTGCACTCTAAGTATTTGTTTTGGTTGGTGGTTGGTTTTTTGAAATAGGGTCTCCCTGTAGCCCCAGCTGGGCTGGAATTCACTGTGTAGATCATTTTTATTTTATGTGTATGAGTATATTGCCTGCATGTATGTGAGTGCGTCTGTGTTGTGCATTGCCACAGAGGTCAGAAGAGGGCTTCAGACTCCCCTGGAACTGGAGTTAAGGACAGTTCGTAGCTGCCATGTGGGTGCTGGGACTTGAACCCGGGTCCTCTGCAAGAGCAGCCAGTACTCTTAACTGCTGAGCCGACTCTCCAGCCCCAGCCCGAGGTATTTTTAAAATGGAAACTAAGGAATATTTGAGAAAAGATTTTGTGACTTTCTTTGATGTTGACCTCAAGATTGATTAGAGTTCCTCCCATATATATAAAATCTTTATATATATACACACATATATATATAAAATCTTTTATAGAGCTCTTCTGTTAAATGTTTTGTTTACTTTAAAAAAAATTCAAATTTATTCTTATGTGTATGAGTGTTTTACCTGTATGCATACAGAAGTGCACCTGTGTCATGCATTGTCTTTGGAGGCCAGAAGAGGGCATTGGATGCCCTGGAACTGGAGTTACAGATGGTTATTAGTTGCCATGGGGCACTGGGAACTGAACCCATAACCCAGGTCCTCTGCAAAGAGCTCTTATCCACTGAGCTCTTCTCCAGCTCCATGTTTTGTTTACTTTTTCAAAAGTGATGTGTCTACAGAGAGAAATATATTAGTTCAAAGTTCTACTGGAAAATATGCATACAATATATATACAAATGTGTATGTATAGTTGAAGGATATATATAACATAATACCAGGCATGAGAAACCGCCCTTCCAGTTGTTGGTTAAGGTAGCCAAGAGTCTCCCAAAATAACCTTGCCACAGCCCTTGATTGCCTCGCATTTCCCTAGTTCCATGCTGGGTTTTTGTCTGATTGAGTTTTCATGTAGTTCCCTTTGATTTGATTTTTCCCATCGTTTACTGTTAAGCCTGGATTCTTGGTTCAAAACTGATAGAAAACTGGATTTTTCATGCTCTTGTTGGTTTAGCTATTTATTTTCCATTTAAAACTCTGCCTGTTGCTTGTCAAAGTCTTCAAAAATAGAACTCTTAACAGAACAGATAGAATTGAACTTAAAAAATAAAAAAGTGATGTGTTTAAGGGCCAGGCATATAGCTCAGTGGTAGAGCTCTTCCCTATACACACAAAGGTCTAGGTTTGATTTTCAGTACCACTAATACCACTACCACTTTCTATATATTTTTTTTTTTATCTTTTTAAAAAAAAAATAAAAAGAGCCGGGCGTGATGTCGCATGCCTTTAATTCCAGCACTTGGGAGGCAGAGGCAGGCAGATCTCTGTGAGTTCAAGGCCAGCCTGGTCTACAATAGTGAGTTCCAGGACAGCTGGGGCTACAGGGAGACCCTGTCTCAAAAATGACAAAAAAAGAAGAAGTAGTTAATAGGTATGTAAATTTTTTTAAATATTTTATTTTTATTTTATGTGTGTGAGTGTATTGCCTGCATGTAGGTATGTACACCCATGTCTTGCAGTGCCCAACGGAGGACAGAAGAGGCCGTTGGATCCCCTGGAACTGGAGTTATGGACAGTGATTAGCTGCCAGTGTGGGTGCTGGGATTTGAACCCGGGTCTTCTGCAAGAGCAGTGTTCCTAACTACTGAGCCATCTCTCCAGCCCCTGTGAATCTGTTTTTATTATGTACATTTCAGGGAAAGCATTTTTAGCAAGTGAGGTGTCATTGGTTCCATTAATTTTATTTAGTGTGTGTGTGTGTGTGTGTGTGTGTGTGTGTGTGTGTGTGTGTACCCAAAGGCTAGAGGAGGGTGTCAGGTGTGTTCTAGCACTCTTGACCTATTCTTTGAGGCAGGGTCTCTCTATGAAACTGGAGTTCATGTGATTCAGCTAGTCTGGCAGCCAGCAAGCTTCAGTGATCCTCCTGTCTCTGCGCCCTTTGTTGCTGGGATTATAGGCATGTTTGGGACCATTCCTGGTTTTTATGTGGTCCTCATGCTTGCACAGTAAGTGTTCTTAACCACTGAGCCATCTCTCCAGACCATATATATTTTTAAAAAATTTCTTTTCATTTATTTGTGTGTGTGTGTGTGTGTGTGTGTGTGTGTGTGTACACGTATATAGGTACACGCTTGCCATAATCATAGGTGAACTTTCAGAAGTTGGTTTTCCTCTTATACCTTGTTGAAGCAGAGTCTCTTTTTCTGCCACTGTGCAGCATACTCCGGGCCTATTGCCCCTTGAGCTTCCAGGTAATTTACTTCTCTCTGTCTTCCTATTTCACTGTAGGAGTGCTAGAATTAAAGATATGCACTACCACATGGACTTCATTTATTTTCATTCATTCATTCATTCATTTATTTATTTATTTTATTTCACTATTTATCCTTGGATGAACAATACTCACTACATAGGTGAGGCTGGTCTGAAAATTGCAGTGACAGAAATTATTCTTCCTCTGCCTTTTATTTTAAACTGTCTCATTATGTAGCCCTGGCCTCAAACTCATAGAATCTCCTGACTCTGCCTCCCAAGTGCTGGAATTAAAGGTATGTGTCACCATGCCCAGCCATACCAGCTTTATATGTGGGTTCCAAGAATCAAACTCATGTTCAGGTTTGCACTGCTAGCACTGTTATCCACTGAGCTATCTCCCTGGCTCAGGTTTCAAGGTTTTTTAGATTTTTAAAAAATTAAATTTTGTAAGTTTTTTTTTTTTTTTTTTTTTGTCTTTTTGAGACTGGGTCTCCCTGTAGTCTCAGCTGACCTGAATAGACCAGGCTGGCCTTGAACTCACAAAGATCCACCTGCCTCTGCCTCCCAAGTGCTGGGATTAAAGATGTGTGCCACCACGCCTGACAAGTTTTTAATTTTTTAAATTTTATGTGTAGGCATATATTGCCTGTGGTGTAGGTAAGTGCACCCCTGTCGTGCAGTGCCCTTAGAGGACAGAAGAGGCTGTTGGATCCCCTGGAACTGGAGTTAGGGACAGTTGTTAGCTGCCACGTGGGTGCTGAGATTCGAACCCGGGTCTTCTGCAAGAGCAATCAGTGTTAACCACTGAGCCATCTCTCTAGCCCCCCAAAATTAAAAAAAAAATTATTTTATGTACATGAATGTTTTGTTTACATGTATGTTAGTATGCCCATGTCATGAAATGCCTGTGGAGGCCAGAAGAGGGTATTGGATTCCCCTGGAACTGGAATTACAGATGGTTGTTAGCCACTATCTGGGTGCTAGGAACCTAATCTGGGTCCTCTGCAAGAGCAATCAGTACTCTTAACTCATTTTTGGTTTTTGAGACAGGGTCTCACATAACCCAATCCAGCCCTGAATTTTCTGTGTAGCCAAAGATGAACTTGAATTCTGATCCTCCTGCCTCCGCACTTCCTGAGTGCTCATATTATTGTTATACACCACCATGTTCAGCTCTGTTAATTATAGTAATTATTTTACACGTGTGTGTGTGTGTTTGTTGTGGGTGATTGAACTCAAAGCCTTGAACATGGTAGGCAGATATTCTGAACTAAATCCCCAGGCCCAGTTTTTTAAATTATTCAAATATGTGAATATATTCCCAGTAAAAATTAAAAATAGCCTTAGACATACATGGAGTAAAATGAGAGCATTTGTTTCCTAAACTATTTATGAAGTTATTTGTATATTTTTAGTCTATATATCATTCTGGGAGAACTATATTCTTTTAATTCCTTAATTTCTTTGTTTGTTTTGAGTCAGGACCTCACTGTAGTCCCAGCCAGGCTGGAACTGGCTACATAGACCAGACTAGCTTCCATTTCACAGAGATCTTCCTTGCCACTGTTTCCCAAGTGCTGGGATTAAAGGCATGTACCACCACCCTGGCTAAGTCCTTAATCTCTTTCAAATTTATATCTGCATTTGAATTTTCTTTCCAGACTGCTAATACTTTTGAGGAAGAAATATGCAGTTTCATATCCCTTTATCCATTATGGAAACCACATTGCTGTTTGTACCTCATTCTCAGGCCCTGGTCATTTTCAATATTTTTTTTCCTTTGGCATAAGGTTCTAAGACCTCACCTTTCTTTTTCTGCTCGTAGGGACACATAGCTTCATAATTAGGCATTGAGGATACAGAGATTAGCCAAAATGGAGTTTTAAAAATATTTTATTATTTTTATTTTATGTATATGAGTGTATTGCCTTCCTGTATGTGAGTGCACCCATGTTGTGCAATGCCGAGGAGGTCAGAAGAGGGCTTCGGATTCCCCTGCAACTGGAGTTAAGGATGGTTTGTAGCCGCCATGTGGGTGCTGGGAATTGAACCTGGGTCCTCTGCAAGAATAGTCAGTGCTCTTATTTTTTAAAAATACTTTTTTATTTTATGTGTATGAGTGTATTGCCTGCATGTGTGCAAGTGCACCTGTGTTGAGCAGTGCCCAGGAAGGATAGAAGAGAAGGTGTTGGATCTCTTGGAATCCAACGAGTTATGGACAGTTTTTAGCCACCATGTGATGCTGGGAATTGAACCTGGATCCTCTGCAAGAGCACTCAGTGCTCTTAACCACTGAGCCATTTCTTTGCCCCCCCCAAAAAAAAACAAAACAAAACTGATTTTTATCCTCAGAAGACTGGTCATGGGGATGACAGAAACATAAATATAGTCAGGTCCTTTGTAATGATGGACTACATATGTAATGGTGGAACCTTGTAGTACCCATTACCTAGTGAGGTTGCTGTCTTAGTTTGTATATGTTTACCCTATGATGCTCATAAATGATAAAGTTGCCTACCAATGCTTTTCTTAGACTATCTGCCCATGGTTAAATAACTCCTGACCATGTATGATTACAGTGTAGTGTGGCAACATTTGTGACAAAGGCAACATGAGAGGCTACAGGGGCATGCATTTAGAGCATCTAATCTCGGAAGGCTGGGTTGAGGCTGCATTTTGCAATTAAAGTGTGGTGTAAGGGCATTTCTCTTTGAAGGTTTGAGAACTTCAAATCATGAAGGTGGGTGGGGCATGGTGGCCCACACATTTAATCCCAGCACTTGGAAGGCAGAGGCAGGCGGATCTCTGTGAGTTCAAGGCCAGCCTGGTCTACATAGTGGGTTTCAGGCCAGCTGGAGCTACAGGGAGACCCTGTCTCAAATAAAAAAGAAAGAAACACAAGCATGAAGGCTTAGGGAGCTGTAGTACTTAGTTCAGTGTGACTGGAGACTCAGATACGAGATTAGCTCTTGCCAGAGACTCCAGTCATCCTTTTCCTCTTCCTTTTCTTTGTCCCCACATTGATTACAAGTGCTGTTAGTCTGTGTCTTAAACACACTTGGAGCCATCCACCTCTCTGCATTCTCATTGTCACTGCCTAGTCTACACTATCATCTATTTAGTCATCTATACACGGTGTAAAGATGTTCATCATGGTCTTTCCATAGTGCAGTCCTCCTTAGACCTTTCTTTTTAGATGTATCCATAAATGAGCCTCCAAATACACATTTTCTTTGTCATATGTGATCATTTTACTTACTTCTTGAAAGTATTTATGTTGTGTTGTATCTGTGTGTGCATTTGTAAGCCAGAGGTTAACATAGGGTGTCTTTCTCAGTTCCTCTCCACCTTATTTATTTTTATGTGTATGGCCTGAAGAGGCCAAAAGAGAGCATCGGATTCTCTGGAACTGGAGTTGCAGATGGTTGTGAGCTACCACGTGGGTGCTGGGAACCATACCTGGGTCTTCTGCATGAGCAGCAAGTGGCTTTTAACCTCTGAGCCATCTCTTTTATCACTCCTCCCTTATTTCTTTTTTTGGGATAGGGTCTTCCTATAAGACCACGTCCAGCTTCCTGCCTACAGTTTCTTTTTTCTTTTCTTTTTGGGGGGGTGGCTTTTTGAGACAGAGTCTCTCTGTAGCCTCAGCTGGCCTGGCACTTGCTATTGTAGACTTGGCCTTGAACTCACAAAGATCCATGCCTGCCTCTGCCTCTGAGCTAGTGCTGGGAGTAAATGCGTGCACCGCAGTTTCTTAAACATCAGTTCATTGTTTAATATTGACAGTAAACTTTTGTGCACTTTGAATTGGATTTATTTATTTATTTATTTATTTATTTATTTATTTATTTAAAGACAGGATCTCCCTGTAGCCCCAGCTGGCCTGGAACTCACAATGTAGACCAGGCTGACTTTGAACTCACA
>NW_008333884.1:3819066-3826972 GCF_000622305.1 Nannospalax galili | reverse complement strand
TTATTTTTGAGACATGGTCTCTTTGTAGCCCCAGCTGTCCTGGAACTCACTATGTAGACCAGGCTGGCCTTGAACTCAAAAAGATCCACCTGCCTCTGCCTCCCAAGTGCTGGGATTAAAAGCGTGCACCACCACGCTCAACTATTTTTAAAAAATATTTCTATTGATTCTTTGAGAATTTCATACCATGTGTTTTGATCATATTCAGACCCCCTCCCCATCTATCAGATCCACCCCTACCTCCTTCACTTACTATTTTTTATTAGCATGTATTAATGATAAAGAGTTTTGTTACATTTTCATACATACATATGATAGATTTTGGTCATATTTTCCACCATAGCTTTCTTTTTTATTTTAATTTTTTTATTTTTAAAATTTGCTTTTATTGAATTTTTGTATATTTCATGCAGAATATCTCAAACAACCTTTATATCCCCGAGATACAGAAAGAACATAACTCTTTCTTATCCTCCTCTAGCTGATCCCCTTCTTCCTATCAGGTCTTCCTTCCATTGTCACCCTTCCCTCCTCCTTTATTAGGATTGATTACCACCGGGAGTGGTGGTGCACACCTTTGATCCCAGCACTTGGGGAGCAGAGGCCAGCTGATCTCTTTCAGTTCAAGGCCAGCTGGGACTACTGGGAGACCCTGTCTCAAAAAGAAAAAGAAAGGAAAAAAAAATGGGTTGATTACAAGAGATTGGTACACAGTTATTTACAGGAGGATGGACACCTTAGAAATGGCTATATCTCTGAAGAAAATGTAAATCTCTCCTCCCAGCAACCATTAACTGCATTGATAGCCTCAAGGAGAGATGTGGCTTACTGACCCATCCTAATCTGAATATTAAAGGCCAGTCTTATGCAGGTCTTGTGGATAATTACAGCCACTGAACTTTGAAGAGTGCAGTGGCCCAGTAAGACCTAGCAAAGTGTTCCATAACACTACCCCTTCCTGCCATTCTTTTCCAGTGTTCTCTGGGCCTTGCAGGGGGTGATACAGATGCCCCATTTAGGACTCAGCTTTCAACAGTCAGTTATTCTCAGCACTTTGACCAGTTATGAGTCTCTGCAGTAACTACTGCCTATTACAAAAATAAGCCTCTCTTACCAAAGCTGACAACAGCATTGATCTGTGGGCATAAACAAAATATTTAGAAGGCTGTGTGACAGTCATTTAGCAAAACAACTCTAGTTTCCCCTCTAGGACCTATAACCTCCCCAGACTCTGGCTTTGTAGTAGGTTTACTGTATGAGCTGTGAATTCCTTTCTGTGGAGTGGGACTCAAATCTAATCAGAAAGTGATTAGTTACTCCTATAAAATATTTGCCACTATTTCACCAGTGGGCCCATCTTGCCTAGTCAGTTGGTAGTGTAGCTTGTGGGATCTACAGCTGAATAAGAATGTTTATGATAGTTCTCCTTCAGCAGCTTGCACAGCACCTTCTGGCACTGTGAGGGCTTGCCAGCAGTATTTATGGATTAAAAAAAAATTTTTATGTGTGTGTGTATATATACCTGTGGTGGCAAGAAGAAGGTGTCTGACTCATGAAGCTGGAGTTCCATACAGTTGTGAGCTGCCTGAAGAGGGTGCTAGGAACTGAACTCAGGTCCTATGGAAGAGCAGCAGCTCTGAGTCATCTTTAGCCCTACAGTGTTGGGGTTTTAAAAAATATTTTATTTTTTATTTTTATGTGTATTGAGTGTATTGTCTGCATGTGTGTAAGTGCACCCTTGTCATGCAATGCCTGTGGAAGTCAGAAGAAGGCATCGGATCCCCCGGAACTGGAGTTACGGATGTTTGTTAGTTGCCATGTGGGCGCTGGGGATCAAACCTGGGTTCTCTGGTAGTACTCTTAACTGCTGAGCAGCTCTCCAGTCCCCCTACAGTGTTTTTATAAAGGGAGTTTTTTTGTATTGCAGAATACCAACTCATTGTATCTAAATCAAATAAAAATGTTTGTAATCAAAGATACTTCTATTTCTACCTTTATAGACAACATTAGGAAGACTTGTAAATACACCTGTAGACCTTTTCCTAATAGCTTATAAGTATGTACATGTACATATACTTTAAGATCCTTGAAATACACACTTTGTTTTTGATGGTGTTGGTTGATTGAACACTGAGCATCATACATAGTAGGTGTTATGCTCTACCACTGAGCTATCCTGCTAGTCGTAAAATATATTATTTAACAAAAAAAATGGGATTCTAATATACAATAATCCACAGTTTACTTTTTTAAAATTTCAGTCAGACATTCAGTCAATTTTGCTGTAATGCAACACATATGTTCCTGAAAATCACTGTGCTGTGCGAGGTTGTGCAATAAAAACCGCAAGACTTATGGGGAAATGTAGTTGGGGCCAAGCACTCATGAAACTTGCTTGGTGATATAGTGAAAAAAAAAAGATAGAACTCTAATTAAAAGCAATTGTACAGTTTCGTATATATTGAATGCTTAACAAATATATAAATACTACATTGAATATATAGCACTTTACCTTGAAAAAGACACAAAATTTGCTTGTATGAGTTTGCAACAGGCAGGTTTATGCTTGTTGCTGTGAAGTCTAGGAGGGTAGAAGGAAGGTTCCTTGACATGAAAGGGCAAGTACAACACAGATGTGACTAGGTATAGCTCCCAACATAGGTATTCAGGTATTGAGCTGAGGAAACAGGCAGGTGTTCTTTTAGTCTTTGAAGTTAAAAATTTTAAATTACATTATTTATTTTGTGTGTGTGAGAGAGAGAGAGAGAGAGAGAGAGAGAGAGAGAGAGAGAGTGTGTTTTATATATGTTTGTACAGCTCTATTCAGCTGGGAAAATTTTCTTGTGTTCACCTGTGTCTTAGTCTGTGGCCCAGGCTGGCCTTGAACTCTTCTTTTAAAAAAACATTTTAATTAATTAAATAATTAATTAATTAATTAATTAATTTTTGGTCTTTTTGAGGCAGGTGTCCCTGTAACCACAGCTGGCCTGGCACTTGCTATGTAGACCAAGCTGGCCTTGATCTCACAGAGATCCACCTGCCTCTGCCTTCTGAGTGCTAGGATTAAAGGCATGTGCCACCACATCCAGCTAATTTTTATTTTTATTTTATGTGTATGTTATTTATTTTTTAGTTTTATGTGTATGAGTATTTTGCCTGCATGTATGTAAGTATATCCATATTGTGCAATGCCCTCGGAGGCCAGAGGAAGGCCCCCTAGAACTGGAGTTATGGACAGTTGTTAGCTGCCATGTGGGTATTGGGAACAGAACCCGGGTCCTCTGCAAGAGCAGCCAGTGCTCTTAACTGGCTCTCCAGCCCCAGAAAAATCAGTCTTTAGATAAGCAAAATGTCATGAATATTTAGCTACACTCTTGTCAGTCTTTGCCCTCTTTGGGGTTCAGGGTGGACTGTACCTTTGTAATTTCTCATATATGTTATCTGGCTTTATTTGAATCTTTCATACTTTATTTCACCTTCTTTGTGTCTTCTTCTTGCCCTTCTCCCTTCTCTCATTACCAATATTCATTTCTTTGTATGGCATCTTTTTCCTTTCTTTTTTTTTTCTTTTTGGTCTTTTTGAAGCAGCGTTTCCCTGAAGCCCCAGCTGGCCTGGAACTCACTATGTAGACCAGGCTGGCCTTGAACTCACAAAGATCTGCCTGCCTCTGCCTCCCAAGTACAGGGACTACAGGCATGTGTCTTTTTTCAAATCTTGCTCTAATCTGGAGAACTTAACTGCAGTTGCCTTGATTTTTTTTTGGAGTAAGAGATTGTTTTCTGGGTCTTATGCTTAACCATAGTGATGTTCAGTTTGCCTGTCCTATTTTGCCTGTTTGTGTTAAGACTGTAAAGAGGAATATACCACCACCACCACCACCACCACCATCATCATCATCACCACCACCATTATTATTATTACTGACATTTTGAGACACAGTCTCTTGTGGCTCTAGCTAACCAGGAACTCATTGTGTAGATCAGGCTGGCCTCAAACTCACAGAGAGCTGGGATTAAAGGCATGTGCCACCACCACTGGCATAACATTAATTTAAAAAATATTTATTATTGGGGCTGGAGAGATGGCTCAATGGTTAAAAACATAGGCTGCTCTTGCAGAGCACTCAAGTTCGAGTCCCAGCACCTGTGTGGCTGCTAACAACTGTCTGTAGCTCTGGTTCCAGGGGATCTGATGCCCTCTTCTGACCCACTTTGGGTTACACTGTTATTTTTTTCAAAATTTGTTGTATTTAATATATAGGACAGCAGACTTTTCCTATGACATGCCTGATAAATATGTTAGGCTTTGTAGGCCACATGTCTCTTTTGCTACTGTGGCATTGTGTTAAGGCTACAGAAGATAATAAATGAATGTAACTGTGTTCCAGGGAAATGTTATTTGGTAGGACACGTGGTTGTGGGTTGGATTTATTTGGTCTGTAGGTCTAGTTTGACAGCTTCTGCTCCAGTGAAAGAAATGGCTACCTAAAGTCTTCCAGGTTTCATTATGCAGTTGGTTGATTTGTTTTTCTTTTGAGATGAGATCAGGTAGCTCTGGCTAACCTCAGACTTAATATGTAGCCAGTGATAGCCTTAAACTCCTGATCCTTCTGCCTCTAACTCACAAGTGCTGAGATTAAAACCGTATGCTAGCACAGTGTATATTTTCTCTGTAGTGCACATCCCAACCTTCTTGTACTTAAGAACACTAGACACCACTATGATTGAACCATTTTAAACAGAAAACTAACAAAAAGCGTAAAAATATAGAAAATATGGTGCTAAATAGAACACAAAAGAATAATTATTTAAACTATGAAACTCAAAGTCAAAGAATTGCCTTATTTGCCTTAGCTAGGAATATGTGTTTTGGGTGACTTAATTTTCTTCTGTTTTGTGCATGTCTGGGTATGATTACAAAAGCACCATGAATATTAGTCTTGTTACAAATGAGTTTTAGTGAATTAAATGAATTTGTAGGTACATAGTACATGAATAATGAAGCTCAACTGTGTGGGGTGAGTGCTTTGAGAGGTGTGCACTGGGTGCTGTGGAAACACAGAGATGGGCCCTTGATTCAGACTAGGCAGAGACATGGGTTGGAGTTGGGGAAAAGGAGAATAGAGTCAGGAGGCTTCTTGGAGAAATAAGTCAGAGTTGGAAGGGAATGTTCTCTGAGCAAAGACGTAGAAGATGTGGAACAGCAGAGGGTTTGTAGGTTTTCCTATCTTTGGTGAGTTGAGGGGTAATGTGAAAATGTTGAAAAGGGGGATGAGGCTGAGTCTTGCTCTGGAGCTCTGTTTTCAATTGGTCATATGGTATTGTGGGAAGAAGTCAGTGGACTGATGTGTTAGGTTTTCGTCACTATGGAAAACACCTGAGAACAACTTAGAGATTTCCTTTGGTCACGGTTTCAGAGGTCTCAGTCCATGGTTGCTGGAATCATTGTTCTGGGCTGACAGGAGGCACAATGTCATGGTGATCATCAGAGCATGAACAGAGTTTTGATAGGAAATGTCTGATGCCTATCAGTCTGGATAGTCAGAAAGGACTAATCATGCCTAATCATTCTTTTTGTTTTTTAACTGTGGGTGTGTGTGTGTACATGCATGTGAGTACAGATATCCTTGGAGTCCAGAAGAGGTTGTCAGATTCCCTAGAGCTGCTGTTATAGGCAGTTGTTATTTATCCATCTGCCCTAAGTGCTAATTGAACTCAGGTCCTCTGGAAGTACAGCAAGCACTCCTAACCTCTGAGCCATCTTCTAACCCCATGCTCAATTATTAAACAACCAAGAATATGATTGGAAACATGGTATTCTAATCTTTTAATTTGATACAGTTATTGCTATTTTCCTGTTTTATTAAGTAGAAACACAAAATAACATAAAGTAACAGGAAATGCCATCTCTCTGTGTATAGAAGAAAAGCTGTTAGCTACACAAATAGGGAAGAACGAATTCAAGAAGGTTATGCCTCATTTAAAAGATTGACTATTGTGGTGCGTAACTATAATTCCAACTATAGGAGACTGAGACAGGATGTTAACTGTGAGGCCAACTAGCCTACATATGTTAACCCCATCTCAAAGTAAAATGAATAAAAAAGCTAGAGATACAGCACAGTGATAGAGTGCTTACCTAGCGTATGTAAGGTTCAATTTCTCATACTGGGGGAAGCAAACAAAACAAAATTGAATCGTGTACATTTCATGAGGAAGCATCTTGAAGTAGTGGTAAAATAGGACAACAACATGGATTAAATTGAAGCCCCTTGGGTGCAGAAAGTTTGTCACCTTGGTTTGAAAGCTGGGTTGTAAGTAGAGAAGTTTCTAGGCTGTAGTGCTGGGGTTAGTTTCTGTATAGGTAGGACTAGAGGTTCATAGACCTCTTTAAGGTATCTCTTCAAAAGCTGTAAACCTGGATTTGTTTTTGGCACTAAGTACCTCTCAGTCTAATCAAACTGAGTCAAGGGCCTTATTTTTGCTAATCATGTGCTCTACCATCGAGCTACATGCCCAGCTGCCTCAGCCTCTTTTAAAATTTCTTAATTAGCCAGATGTAGCACACACCTAAAGGCACTCACATGGCAGAGACAGGTGGATCTCTGAGATAGAGCCAGCCCAGTCTACACAGCAAGTTCCAGGCTAGCTAGGGCTACAGGGAGAGGCTGTCTCAACCCCCCATCCTTAAATGAATTTTTTTTTTCTATAGCATGTATACTAAAATTGGAGCGATACAGAGACAATTGGGGTGTCTCCTGTGCAAAGATGTCATACAAATTCATATTTGCTTTTTTTTCATTGTTTGTTTTGAGACAGGGTCTCCCTGTAGACCCAGCTGGCCTGGATTTGCTATGGAGACCAGGAATATTTGCATTTTTAAATATTTTTTTTATCCTTTGAGAATTCCATGCATGTATACAGTGTATTTTTATCATATCCAACCTCTACTCTCCCCTCCAGTTACCTCCAGGACCTCTTCTCCACACATCTTCTTCCTAACTTCATATTCTCTTTTTAAAACCCACTGAGTCCAATTAGTGTTGCCTATATGTCTGTGGGTGTGGAACTGGCTACTGGAGGACAGGCAACCAGTGGCCACATGCTAAATGAAAAGTTGCTCTTCCTCCTCAGGTTCCATATTTTTTCAAATAAAGCAATATTTAAGTAGATTAATATACTATGCATGTATATGATTGTTACTCACCTTTCCTTTTTTTCTCTTATTACTATTAAATATGGGAGATCCTTTTATGAATAATTCCCTTCAAGTCTATTATGTCTCTCTAGAGGCTGATATTTTGGTAACTTTCATTAATTTTGTTCAGTATCTTACATATCAGAGTCAGAATAGTGCAGAGGTAAGAGTTTTTAGACTCCGGAACTGGATGTGGTGTGGCATGTCTTTAATCCTAGCATTCAGGAGGCAGAGGCAAGCAGATCTCTATGAGTTTGAGGCCATCGTGGTCTATAAAATGAGTTCCAGGCCAGCTAGGGCTACAGGGAGACCCTGTCTCAAAAAGACAAAAAAAAAAAAGGGCTCTGAAAGCTGGGCGTGGTGGTGCATGCTTTTAATTCCAGTACTTGGGGTGCAGAGGCAGATCTCTGTGATCTACATAGTGACTTCCAGGTAGGCTGGGACTAGGGAGACCCTGTCAAAACAAAACAAAACAAAAATATCAAAAAAAAAAAATGTAGGCTTTGAAAAGCCCCAAGATTAAGTCCTAATTTTAGTCGATCTCAGCTGTGAGATTTGGGATACAGACTATAATCTGACTGAACTTCACTTTCCTTATTTGTAAGATGTAGTGATGATGATAGCTTAGTTTCCCAAGGTGGGAATTAGAGTTCTTAATTGAAAATTTGCATGTTGATCACACCTGAGTCTTCTGTGCTTTTCTTTTTT
>NW_008333884.1:3816671-3819034 GCF_000622305.1 Nannospalax galili | reverse complement strand
TTTTTTGGTCTTTTTGAGACAGGGTCTCCCTGTAGCCCCAGCTGCCCTGGAACTCACTATGTAGACCAGGCTGATCTTGAACTCACAGAGATTTGTCTGATCGAATTAAAGGCAAACACCACTATGCCTGGAGAGAGTTAAAAAAAATTTTTTTTTAAGTTATACAGGTGACCTTTCTTCAGGTCCCTCGTTTGTTTTACTTTTCAGTGTCTCATATAGTTTGTACCTGGAGCTTTGCCGTTGCTGCCATTACCACAGTGCTAAAGAAAACTGTGTGTGGGTGGTACACATACAATGTCTCTTCCTCCCCCTCAGCCTGCCCCCCACTCCTCAGTACAACCACAAGTCAGAGCATTGGTTTAAAGGGAAAGGCCTGTTACCTCAGACAAGATAATTTTGCCATATTTTGGAGTGAGTTCTAGTTCTTGGTATATATATCATGAGGCTTTAAATTTGCAGTTTCAGAGCTAGTGCCATTATAAGCTTAGAAGAAACTTTTGGCCTGGTTTTCTCCAGATAGTGTAAAATGTCAGAAGAATTGTACCTCTTTGCTAGTAGGCAGATGTTTTATCTATGATAGCCCAGCTATTTGGTTGCCTATAATTAGGTGATCATGGCAGAGAAAAGTTAATTTTTGACTTTATAGATGTAAGGTTTTTGTATTTGTAAGGTGAGTGTCAAGTGTGTTTTTTTTCAGGGTTGCTGGGCATTGATTTCATGTCAGTTATTAGTTCCTCACTTTTCTAGTTTATAGTATGAGTCTCATACTTTTTCACTCTAGAAGTAAATATGCTTCTGTGAACTGAGAGTTGGCAGTAGTGTTCAAGAGGTAATAAAATCCTCCTCCGGTAGGAAGAAGATCCAGATTGATTCTGCTTTTCATAAGACTTGGAAACAGCTTGGTTAGATTACAGTGAAAGGTCAGAACTAGGACTTGGGGTTTTCAGATAATGGAAAATACTCCTTGAGGACCAACCCGTAACAAAAACTAGTGCTGCTTCCCTAGACTTGCTGGACCATAGGGCTGAAGGGCTGAAGTCTCTTGTCTCTTTGTGGTTGGCAGTGAGTAGAAGTTTCTCAGAGCACACTGCCCTTACCTTCAGACCCTTAGCACCCTGTATGACCTCGGTCACCAAACCACTTCAGGGCTTTATTTTTATTCTGGCTGTTCATTTCAAGTTATGAGGTTGGTTTCTTTCCTCTAAAGTTCTCTGGGGGAAGAAACAGTGCCAGGGTGCATTTGAGGCTGGTTAAACACTGAAACCACACTCTTCTTGTTTCTGGGCTTGAGACGTGACATAAGCCATGCTGCAAACACCGAAGAAGCCTCCGCAGAAACTCAGTTTTCTTTGTTTTATATATTTAGACAAGTAAAATGACCTAGGAAGAAAAGGTACACCTTCCCATCTGTTAGCCAGAAGTCTAATTCTAAGAATGGACAATTTTTTTTTTTAATCCAGCATTTCCCAACTTCAAGTTTTTCATCTTCCCCAAGGGTGTTGGTGAGAACTCTCACAACTCACTAGGTCTCAGGAAGCCAGATTACCAACATATCCTGTTCGCGTGCATGAATGTATTCTGTTACCCACAGGCCACTTTCCACCCCACGTGACCTTTAGTTACCATCCGGAAAGTCAGGACCCAGATACCAGTCAGAATTTCCAAGCTTTGGTTTAATTTAAACATTTTAGAAACTGTTAATGGCCATAATTGTAAAAGGGTTTTTGAGTGGCATGCACAGCAAATAGGAAGTAATAAATCCTGAAGAGAGGAGGGAGAGGGGCTTCTGCGCTGTTCTCAGTAATGTGTTTGAAAACAAATATTCAGGATAAAACACAAAGCAACCAAAACACAGAGGGGAAAAGAAGGAGGGTGATCAGAGAACTATTTAATTTGATTAGAAATCAAGTATATTCTCCAATTCTTAGGTCTTAATGAAAAAAATTATTTTTAATTTATGTGTTTATTTTGTGGCAATGAGAGGACAACTTGTGAGAGTTGGGTCACTCCTTACACCATGTGGGTTCTGTTAATCAAACTCAGGTGTTTGGGGCTCAGCAGCAAGCTCCTTTACCTGTTGAGCTATCTCCTTATTGGCCCCAATTCCTAGGTTTTAAAGCTGAATTCTTAAGCTCTTGTTCTTTAAAATTTGAATTTATTTATAACATTGTCCATTACACTTTAATCACATTTTATTGTTTTTTAAAGATTCCATTTATTTATTTATTTATTTTTGTATTTATTCATTCATTCATTCATTCATTCATTCATTCATTCATTCATTTTTGGTCTTTTTGAGACAGGGTCTCCCTGTAGCCCCAGCTGTCCTGGAACTCACTATGGAGTCCAGGCTGGCCTTGAAT
>NW_008333884.1:3791663-3814810 GCF_000622305.1 Nannospalax galili | reverse complement strand
AAGTTCTCTGGGGGAAGAAACAGTGCCAGGGTGCATTTGAGGCTGGTTAAACACTGAAACCACACTCTTCTTGTTTCTGGGCTTGAGACGTGACATAAGCCATGCTGCAAACACCGAAGAAGCCTCCGCAGAAACTCAGTTTTCTTTGTTTTATATATTTAGACAAGTAAAATGACCTAGGAAGAAAAGGTACACCTTCCCATCTGTTAGCCAGAAGTCTAATTCTAAGAATGGACAATTTTTTTTTTTAATCCAGCATTTCCCAACTTCAAGTTTTTCATCTTCCCCAAGGGTGTTGGTGAGAACTCTCACAACTCACTAGGTCTCAGGAAGCCAGATTACCAACATATCCTGTTCGCGTGCATGAATGTATTCTGTTACCCACAGGCCACTTTCCACCCCACGTGACCTTTAGTTACCATCCGGAAAGTCAGGACCCAGATACCAGTCAGAATTTCCAAGCTTTGGTTTAATTTAAACATTTTAGAAACTGTTAATGGCCATAATTGTAAAAGGGTTTTTGAGTGGCATGCACAGCAAATAGGAAGTAATAAATCCTGAAGAGAGGAGGGAGAGGGGCTTCTGCGCTGTTCTCAGTAATGTGTTTGAAAACAAATATTCAGGATAAAACACAAAGCAACCAAAACACAGAGGGGAAAAGAAGGAGGGTGATCAGAGAACTATTTAATTTGATTAGAAATCAAGTATATTCTCCAATTCTTAGGTCTTAATGAAAAAAATTATTTTTAATTTATGTGTTTATTTTGTGGCAATGAGAGGACAACTTGTGAGAGTTGGGTCACTCCTTACACCATGTGGGTTCTGTTAATCAAACTCAGGTGTTTGGGGCTCAGCAGCAAGCTCCTTTACCTGTTGAGCTATCTCCTTATTGGCCCCAATTCCTAGGTTTTAAAGCTGAATTCTTAAGCTCTTGTTCTTTAAAATTTGAATTTATTTATAACATTGTCCATTACACTTTAATCACATTTTATTGTTTTTTAAAGATTCCATTTATTTATTTATTTATTTTTGTCTTTTTTGAGACAGGGTCTCCTTGTAGCCCCAGCTGTCCTGGAATTCACTACGTAGACCAGGCTGGCCTTGAACTCACAGAGATCCGCCTGTCTGCCTCCCGAGCTCTGGGATTAAAGGTGTGTGCCACCACCCCCGGCTTATTTATTTTTATGTGTATAAGTATTTTATCTGCATGTAAGTGCACCACGTGTGTAAAGGGTCTGCAGAGACCAGAAAAGGGTATTGGATCCCCTGCAACTGGGTTATGGATGATTGTTGGCCACCATGTAGGTGCTGGGAACTGAATGCAGATCCTCTGTAAAAGCAGCCAGTGCTTTTAACTGCTGAAGCACCGCTCTAGCTTTATTTTTAATTATGTGTATGTGTATGTGTCTCAATAGGGGTATGTACATCTGAGTACAGGTACTTGCAGAGGCTAGAGCTATTAAATCTCCCTAGAGCTGGAGTTACAGACAATTGTGAAGTGCCTGATATAGGTGTTGTGAATTGAATTCAGGTCCTCTGCAAAAGCCTCTTTGAGACAGGGTCTTCCTGTAGCCCCAGCTGTCCTAGAACTCACTATGTAGACCAGGCTGGCCTTGAACTCACAGAGATCTGCCTGCCTCTGCCTCTGGAGTGCTGGGATTAAAGGCGTGCACCACTACGCCCGGCAGCAGTACATACTCTTAACTGCTAACCATCTCTCTCTAGTTCCTCCTCTTCCTCCTCACCACCTCCTCCTCCTCACCTTCTCCTCCTTCTCCCCCTCCTCCTCTCTTATCCTCCTCCTTTTCTTCTTCAACAGGGTTTCACTTGTGTAGTCTGTTTTGGAATTCACTTTTTTTTTTTTCCAAATATTTTATTATTTTTATTTTATGTGTTCCTGTGTATTGCCTGCATGTGTATAAGTGCACCCATGTCTTACAGTACCCACAGAGGTCAGAAGAAGGTATCAGATCCCCTGGAACTGTAGTTACAGACAGCTGTTAGCTACCATATGGGTGCTGGGAATCGAACCTGGGTCCTCTGCAAGAGCTGTCAGTGCTCTAAACCGCTGAGTCATCTCTTTGGAATTCACTTTGTAAACCAGGCTGGTCTTAAACTCACAGAGATCCATCCAACCTCTGCCTCCCAAGTGCTAGGTTTAAAGATGTGTGCTACCACACCTGTCTTCATATCTTTATTGTTAATTTGTATATAAGTGTGGTGTGTGTGTGTGTGTGTGTGTGTGTGTGTGTGTAGGAGTGCGTATTGAGGTCAGTGGAAGGTGTCAAGTGTCCTTCTCTATTACTTTCCACCTTATTTTTTTGTTTTAATTTTAAAATTTATTATTATTGTTTTTTTAGTCTTTTTCAGACAGGGTCTCCCTGCAGCTCCAGCTGTCCTGGAACTCACTATGTAGACCAGGCTGGCCTTGGACGCAGAGATCTACCTGCCTCTGCCTTCTGAGTGCCAGGATCAAAGGCCTCGCCACTATGCCTGGGTATTTCTATTTTTTCTCTTTTGAGACAGGGTCTTCTTGTAGCCCCGGCTGTCCTAGAACTCACTATGTAGACCAGGCTGGCCTCGAACTCACAAAGATCTGCCTCCCGAATGCTTGGATTAAAGGCGTGTGCCACCACCCCCAGCTATTTCTATTTTTTAATTTGTATGAGTGTATTGCCTGTGTGTATGCAAGTGTACGCAAGTTGTGCAATGACCGTGGAGATCAGAAGAGGGTGTTAGATCCTCTGGAACTGTAATTATAGACCATGTGGAGTTATGGACCATATAGGTGCTGATAACCAAACCTGGGTCCTCTGCAAGAACAGCCAGTGATGGCTCTTAACCATTGAGCCATCTCTCTAGCCCCCCACCTTATTCTTCTCTGGCAGGGTCTCTTCCTGAACTTGGAGCATGTGTTTTTTAGCTACTCTGGGCTCAGGCAATGATCCATTTTTCTCTCTCTGCTCTAGAAGCCAAGAGGGGTGAAGGCAGTTAATGCTGATGAGTGTTTTAGCACCTTTTTGAGCAAACAGTTCATTTTGCAGGCTTGCCATTGCAAGATATTTAGCATTCTTGGCATTGCCCACCAGATGCCATTATGGCCCACACACATTTCCAAACACTCTCTGGGAGGGAGTTAAGAACTACCAATTTGGGAGCTTGATGATTTTATAAACAAAACGAAACTTTGTTAGGTTTCTTCCTTCATTTCCTCTTAGAGAAACAGACTTGGGGTTTGATCTTCATAGCATAGATAGCAATAGTGAAGAGAATTTGAGTACCAAGTGGAAAAGGGAAGAGTGCTCAGTAGGTAGAATACAAGGTTTTCAGGAAACCGTTTATCATGTATTGCCCATTTGCTCATTTTAAGAGCCAGTGAGATTGATTTATAATTTATGAAGTTTGTATTGATGTTACTCATACTTCAAAAAGCATGTTCATCTCTATGTGAGAAGTTGCTGTCTTGGGCCTTAATGTCCAGGTGATGTTGAGGGTTGTGGGAATCTGTATAGTGTACTTGAGAGATTTGTTCAAAGCTAATGTAAAGATACAGTTTTAGCCAGGTGTGGTGGCGCACACCTTTAATCCCAGCACTCAGGAGGCAGAGGCAGGCGGATCTCTGTGAGTTCAAGGCCAGCCTGGTCTATATAGTGAGTTCCAGGACAGCTGGGGCTACAGGGAGACCCTCTCTCAAAAAGACCAAAAAAAAAAAAAAAAAATACAGTTTTGGCATTTCATGAATAACCTGATATCCAGACTTAAGCCAGAACTCTGGCATTAGAGAATTTTCCAGCCTGGGAGAATTGTAAGAAAAGTCCTCCTTTGGCTCCTTTCCAGGTTAGACAAGGGAACAATCAGCCGCTGAGCTGCAGCCAGCTGGAATGTGTGAGAGTGTGCTATACATTGTCCCTTAGGACCCAGTTTCTAGTCTGTGAAGAGCCTTTCAAATAAGACTGAGTCCTATACACTGGAACTTGTTCAGTCTGTAGCTGCCATATACAAGGGAATAGAGTAGTGAAGTGATGTTATTGTGGGAGCAGCTCGCTCGATACAGTAACACTGCCTGTTCCTGTAAAGGACTACACTGAACTTTTTTTCTCCTCATGTTGTCGTTCTCATGATTTCCTACATTTGTTTTTGTTTCTGACCTAACTCTTAGGGAGATATATCCATAGTACTCTTGTTCTGTAATTCTTTCCTGCTCTTAAAGGTTCCAGAGCATCATCTGTTGACTCTGTTTTCACCATTTTGACTATGTTATGTTTCAGCTAAGATGAAGAATATGAAATAGTTGTTGTCTTGGCTCATGGTCTTTTCCCCAGTCTGTGGACTATTTTTGGCTCCTGAGGGATACTCTGGGTTTTTCCCTTCTTGGAAGCTTTTTATTTTACTCATAAATATTTAGAATTGAAGTTACTGCTCAGTTTTGTTCTCCTGAGAATTAGTATATAGACTCTAGATCAGAAGGAATTTTTTTTTCAATTTTAAAATTATTTTTATTTTATATGTATGCGTGTATTGCCTGCATGTAGGTCAGTGCATCCGTGTTGTGCAGTGCCCTCGGAGGTCAGAAGAGGCTGTTGGATCCCCTGGGACTGGAGTTAATGGACAGTTGTTAACTGCCATGTGGGTGCCGGGACTCAAACCCGGGTCTTCTGCAAGAACAACCAGTGTTCCTAACCGCTGAGCCATCTCTCCAGCCCCCATCAGAAGGAATTTTAAAAAATACTATCTAGACCCTCTATCTTATATCTGAGTCCCTATAAAATGTATTAACCTCACTTTTATTTTTAAGAGGTTCCATTATTTTTTAAATTGTTTTCTATCCATGGATCCAAAATTTATTAAGCATCTAATACAGTAACCATTGGACTTAGGCCCGGAAACCAGGCCTATGTAATAACAAACTGGTTACTAGTAGTAATACCTTTACTCATTTGTACATTGGTGTACAATCACTGTATATTAAAACATTTTTACATTACATGGTGCCACCTATGGAAATCCACAAGAGAAATTTCATATTCTCAGTGTTGGGGCAGTTAAGCAGTTTTTATTTGTAAACTTCAGGCACATTTATGAATTTGTCATTTATAGTAAATCCCCTTCCATCCCTCCATCCCAACAGGATCTCCCTGTGGAACTCACTATAAGACCAGACTAGCCTCCATCTCCCAGAGATCCACCTGCCTCTGCCTCCTGAGTGCTGGGATTAAAGGCGTGAACCCTTGTGCCCAGCATAATTTTTTATTTAGTTTAATTTAATTTAATTTTATTTTTTGGTCTTTTTGAGACAGGGTCTCCCTGTAGCCCCAGCTGTCCTGGAACTCACTGTGTAGACCAGGCTGGCCTGGAACTCACAGAGATCCGCCTGCCTCTGCCTCCCAGGTGCTGGGATTAAAGGCATGTGCCACCATGCCCGGCATAATTTTTTATTTAATTGTACCAAAGGTTATAGAACTAAATTGGTAACTTCTGCTAATGGTGTAAAGGACTTACTGGAATGTATTTTGTGTCATGCTCTTAACCACTGATGACCTCTTTATCTCTGGCTCCTGTCTCCCCTCCCTTCCTTCCTTCCTTCCTTCCTTCCTTCCTTCCTTCCTTCCTCCTTCCTTTCATTTGCTCCCTCTCTTTCATTCAAATATTTTGTTGTTTTTGTTTATATTTATTTTTGTTGTTGGAACAACTCAAAAAAAAAAAAAAAGGAAAGGAAGCCTTCACAAATTTGCACATTATCCTTGCATAGGGCCATGCTAATCTTCTTTGTATAATTCCAGTTTTAGTATATTTGCTGCCAAAGCGAAAACATATTTTTATTATTTTTAATTATTTGTGTGTGTCTGTGGGGGGGTATGTGCATGTGAGTGCAGGTGCTTACAAAGAATATAAGGTATCAGATCCCCTGGAGCCTGGAGTTGCAGGCAGTTTTGTGCCGACTGATATGGCACTGGGAACCAAACTCAGGTCCTTTGCAAGAGCAGTACACAGTCTTAACCACTAAGCCATTCCTCCAACCCCCCTCTTTTGTTTTTTTTAATCTATTTTGTCTTATGATATAGTATATACCTTTCTAAGTTGCCTTAAATAGCTGCTTTCACAGTTTTATGACAGTTTTCTTTTTTTTTTTAATACCTGTTTATTTAGTTATAAAACCTGTTCTCTTATGGCTTAGTGCTTAAGAACACTGACTGCTCTTGCAGAGGACCAGGGTTCAATTCCCAGCACCCACATGGCAGCTACAAACCGTCCTTAACTCCAATTCCAACGGAATCTGAAGCTCTCTTCTGACCTCTGTGGCATTGCACAGCATGGGTGCACTCACATACATGTAGGCAATACACTCATACACATAAAATAATAAATAAAATATTAAAAACAAAAACAACAACAAAACCTGTTCTCTTGAACTGACCTTGGAGCAACCTGCCCTGAAGGCTAGCTCTCATAACTTTGGAGAGCACTATGCAAGCTGGTAAGGGAGATCATCAGTCAATGGTATAGCCCCAGTTTCAAGACTTAATAACCATATCAGTGACTGGCATAGCAAACAACATTGGTGCAGTAGTGGCACTTTTGTCTTGGAATTAATCAATAACTACCTAGTTGAACTTAAAGCTCACTCAATGAGAGGAAACTCATTTGTGGTACTAGAAACCAAGCCAAATACACATAGCTGGAGAGGTCATAAATCTTAGAGAAAACTCCAAGACTGTTATATCCCTAAACAAATGTAATTTCTTACTATGTGCAGAATACAGATCCTTAAATTTACAGGCAAGTATCCGAGTCACCACCCATCAAAGAACCTTTTTTTAAAGTATTTCATATTTTTATTTTATGTGTACTGGTGTATTGCCTGCCTGTAGGTAGGTGCACCCATGTCGTGCAATGCCCATGGAGGTTAGAAGAGGGCTTCCAATCCCTTGGAACTGGAGTTATTAACAGTTGTTAACCACCATGCTGGGAATCAAACCCAGGTCCTCTGTAAGAGCATACAGTACTCTTAACCTCTGAGTCATCTCTCCAGCTCCAAGAAGCTTCTTTCTTTCTTTTTTAAAATATTTTATTATTTTTAGTTTATGTGTATAAGTGTATTGCCTGCATGTATGTGAGTGCACCCATGTCGTGCAGTGCTGCTGAGGTCAGAAGAGGGCTTCGGATTCCCCTGGAATTGGAGTTAAGGATGGTTCGTAGCCACCATGTGGGTGCTGGGAATCGAACCCAGGTCCTCTGCAAGAGCAGTCAGTGCTCTTAACCGCTGAGCCATCTCTCCAGCCTCAGAAGCTTCTTAACAGAGATTGTTACAGAGTTCCACAACTGGTCATACACAGAGATTGTCTGTGAATCACCCAAGCCTAAGTGGCACACCTAGGATGCAACCTCTACACCTAGGCTCATGGAACATAGAAACAGGCTGATAAAGAGAATACTAATGCATCTTTTCAATTCTCATCAATGAAACTCCCTCATGCAACAGAGGGCCTGGAACACAAAAGGTCACAAATGGCCAAAATGTGGAAAATAAGAGTCTACAGTATGTGGGTCTCTGGACAGGACTCCTATATTAAAATCCACCCACCCAGGGCTAAGGGACCATTACAGAAGAGGGGGTGGAAAGATTGTAAGAGCCAAGGTGGAGGTACATGACCATATGCTAGAATTGTACAGGCTCCTGAGACCCTTCTCATATGAACCTGTAGCTATGATGTCAGCATATACAAGACCCATGCAAACTCAAGCAGACAAAATCCCAGTACAGAACAAATGGACAGCAGGCCCCAATCTTAGTTGAAGAATTATTGGTAGCTGATTAGTGCTGGGTGAGGAAGAGCTGATCTTCTAAAGGGAGGGACTCTAGATAGGTTGACTAGACCTCAGTGGATGAACTTGCACTGAGGGACATCTGGGGAGACTAACTTGACATGATAGGCCTTAGCAAAAATGACAGAATGTATGAAATCCAGTGGGGAGGCCGTGTGTAGGTGTCAATGGAGAAGGGGTATAAATTTAATTAAGATGTTCTGTATCGGGCTGGAAAGATGGCTTAGTGGTTAAGAGCACTGACTGCTCTTGCAGAGGACCTGAGTTTGATTCCCAGCACCCACATGGTGCCTGTGAACCGTCCTTAACTCCAGTTCCAGGGGAATCCGAAGCTCTCTTCTGACCTCTGAGGCATTGCACAACACAGGTGACCTCACATACATGCAGGCAATACACTCATACACAAAGTAACAATAATAAGTAAAATATTTTTTAAAAGATGTTATGAAATCCATAAAAATTCAATAAAAAATACTATTATTAAAAATTAAAACAAAAAACCTGTTCTCAGGTTAGCTAGTAGTCTCTGAATCATTTTCCCCTGCCCCATTCAAGTTAAATATTGAGTTCTTTTAACATGCTGTTATTCCAAACACTGCATATAGGAAGGTAAATGATACTGGTCCTTCCCCCAGAGGTATAGTGTACTTAGAGAAGTGGATCTATAAATAAATTCTTATGATAAAGTATCTCAGATGTAACAATATATAGGTACATTGTTCTAGAGGTAGTATAGAAGAGAATGATCAGGGAAAGATATCAGAAAAGTAGTCTGTGTTTTTAACTTTGAAGAATGGATGTTCTTTAAGCAGATGTGGGAGCTGGAGAGATCGCTCAGCAGTTGAGTGTATACTGCTGAGGACCCAAATTTGTTTCCCAGAACCTGTGTCAGAGGCACACAACACTTGTAACTCCAGTTTCAGAGAAATCCAATGCTCCTTCACTCATGTGCACATATCCACACATAGACATAAACACACACACACACACACACACACACAGAATTTTTAAAAGGCAGATGGGGCAGCAAAGAACAATATAGATAAAAACATAATATGGTTAAAAAACTGCATGGAAGCCTGATACTGTAGTACAAACCTGTAATCCTAGCTATTTGGGAAGCTGAGGCAGTAGGATTCCAAGTTCAAGGTCAGTTGGTCACATAGTATGACCCTCTCTTAAAAAAACAGTTGACTATGTAGCTTAGTGATAAGAGTGCTTGCCTACCATGCATAAAGCTCTGGGTCCAATCTCCAGCGCACTCACCTCCACACAAAAATAAAAATGAAAAAAAAAGGAGAAGAAGAAAGAAAAAGGAAACCTGTAAGGATTGGATGCTTCTTGGATTTCTAGCCAAGAGTCTGTTGTTGGACTGTCTTAGATCATGGTACAGACGTCCACGTTGATGAAGTCTAATCACTCATTTGAATCTCAGGATTCATCACAAAGTAGATTGGTTTGGGCTTTTGATTTGGCTCAATCTTAGACGTGAATCCTTCAGATAGTTCTTCTCTGCTTTATTTTATGCATTAGCTAAGGTTGACTCACCCTGAAGTCATGCCTTCCATCATTCTGGGAGGCTTTCTGAGCCAAACTCAGTTTGGTTTAGGAATAAGTTATGCTTTGTGTTGTAACGACTGACAGGACGTCCTTTTCTTGACCTTCACAAGCACAGTAGGACTGCAGTTACTGAAGCATAAGGGGAAAGGAAGTTGGCCTAAAACTCTGTGGATTTGCATTTTTCTTGAGTGCTTCCTTTTTGGTAAAGATGCTAATGAAATATTGAGATGACTTGTGCCACAAATCTCTGAGATGCTAGGTCCTAATTTGTATAGCAAACTGTGTTGAAGCAGTTGACATTTTCTCTGAGGAATTTCTTTGGCAGGTTTTCCTTTAGACTTCTGGAAAGATCTGTAAAACAGTATGGCTTTTAAAATGCTTACAAGTGACATATGTCAGATGACTGGATAAGGTACTGACAGATGCCCCTGGTACCCTGAGATGATGTCCCTTGAGGTCAGTGCAGACGAGTCAGATCTTTTGGAATGTATTCCTAAATTTCTTTTATTTCCATGAATAAAGTTGTCTCTTTCCTGGGTTCTGCATCTGTAAAATAGGGTGAGATTTGATATTTAACACCAGTGCAGCTTTTCTGCATGTAAGTGAGCTCCAAACTTTGAGCATAATCATCTTTATTTCTTCTGCCTGGGAATTGGAATCTTGGGATTAGGACAGACATATGAGGCAAAGAGCACTGACTTAAATAGACACTTTTTGTGGAGCAGCAGAGGAGGTGAATTTTAAAAATGATTGTCGCCAGGCATGGTGGCACATGCCTTTAATCTCAGCTCTTAGGAGGCAGAGGCAGGCAGATCTCTGAATTCGAGGCCATCCTGGTCTGCATAATGAGTTCCAGGCCAGCTGGGGCTACAGGGAGACCCTGTCTCAAAAAGACCAAAAACAAAAAAATGATTGTAATATGTGGAAGAGAAAAGTATATCAGTGCCATTATAAGCTGATAAATTGTTATAAAGTATACTTGTGGGCTGGAGAGATGGCTCAGCAGTTAAGAACACTGGTTGATCTTGCAGAAGACCCAGGTTTGAATCCCAGCACCCCCATGGCAACTAACAACTGTCCGTAACTCCAGTTCCAGGGGATCCAATAGCCTCTTCTGTTCTCCATGGGCATTGCACGACACAGGTGCACTTACCTACACACAGGCAATACACGCATACACATTAAAAAAATACAAAAATAATAAATTTCTTTAAAAGTGTGTTTGTGTAATACCGCTTTCATTCTTCCCTTTTAACTCTGAATTCAAATATTTCCTACATTTTTAATGGTAACAGTAACAGGGACTGAGTATTAAAAATAAAGCAGGAAACAGCTAATGTCTATGTTGTCTGATAAGCATATTAAGATTGATTGTTTACAGATAAGAAGAATGGAAGGGGCCAGGTAGACGGCTCAGAGTATAAAAGCACTTGCTACACAAGCCTAATGACCCAAGTTCAGTCCTCAACATTCCTGTGTTGAGATGGGAGGTGGAGACATAATGACCTGGAAACATATGGACCAGTTAGCCTGGAGTAAGCAGCATAGCAACAGAAACAAGAGAGACTCTGCCTCAAGAAGGGAAGGAGGAGGGGGAGAAGTAGGGAGGATTGTTTCATTCAAAAGCATTTTCTTGTTATCTTTTGGGTTTGGGAAACAGCACAGAAAAGATAAGAACACCCCTCCCCCCAAACACAAAAAAGCTAGCTGAAAGCAGGCCTTGCTTCTAGTCACAATGAAACTGAGTCTTCATAACCAACTGTACTGTGGTTTTTTTTCCTCCCTTACTCTTGAACTACTTGACTGTTGGGAAAAGTGACATCATGACCTGTCTGCTTATAGACGTGCTTACTGCAGGTCAGATGTGGAATCTGAGAAGTTCTGCATTGCCATATTTGTAGCCTTGTCTTTGATGTCAAGGCAAATGGCAGGCTATACCAGGTCCAGTTGTTATCCTTGTGCGATCCATTTTTATTCTGAGTTTTCTTCTCTTTCTGCTGCTAAATGCCAATGAGGTAGAGTTGCCTCTGTTGATAAAGAGCAGATACAGAAGTTCACATCCAAACCTGAATAGCCATTTTTAACTTGAAACACTTTTCCTAGGAGTTGATGTGCCAGAATCCTTCCCTTATTTGGTGCCTGCTTAAATCTGAAGCTCGTATGAGGTTTCCAGCACTCCCTGTATGCTGGTTATTTGCTCTTTGGTGCCCATAGCAGAGTAGTTAATAAAATCATTTTTATAACCATATCTACTTTAAACTGAAGCTTCATTCTCCTTTGGTTCAGACTAGTTCTTGCTCCTCCCTTTTCTGAGAGATTCAGGGGTTTTCCTGTATTGTGGTAGGTGAGTAGGCACAGGTTATATTTGTAGATTTTTTTTCCGAGTTGTATCCAGTCCCTTGATTATAATATGTACGTATATTCTTTGACTCTAGAAGAACTTTTTCCTTATCAGATTGTGGATTTTTCTAGGAAGAATGTTAGGGATTTTATTTGTGTCATTGTTGCTGCTGTTTGTTGGCTGTGGAAAATGATCTTTTATTCATTCATTCTTTTCTTTATGTAAATAAAATTTATATAAATAAAAATTTTATGTATATGAGTGTATTGCCTGCATGTGTGTAAGTGCATCCATGTCATACAGTGCCCTTGGAGATCAGAAGAGGACATCAGATCCCCTGGAACTGGTGTTAATGGACAGTTGTTAGCCTTCATGTGGGTGCTGGGAATTGAACCTAGGTCCTCTGCAAGAGCAGCCAGTGCTCTCAACTGCTGAACCATCTCTTGAGACCTGTTTTGTTTTTGAGGCAGGATGTCATGTACCCCAGGCTGGCTTTATGTAGTCTAGGATGACTTTTAACTTCTTTAAATATTTTTAAAAAATTTATTTATATGAATGAGTGTCTTGCTTGCATGTATTGTAAGTATACCACATGCATGCAGTGCCTGTGTAGGCTAGAAGAGGGCGTCATATCTCCTGGAACTGAAGTTAAAGGTAGTTGTTAGTTGCCATGTGGGTGCTGGGAACAACCAGGTCTTCTGCAAGAGCAGCAAATGCTCTTAACTACTGAACCATCTCTCCAACCCTGATTTAACTTCTTGATCCTTTTGCCTCTACCACCCAAGTGCTGGGATTACAGGTGTATACATTCATACCTAGCTGGCATTTTGTTAGAGTGCACTTAAGTGCTTCCACCAACTTGTATGATATTATCTGAACTGTACATATCTATTTCCCTTAATCTGCAAAACTTCTCGGTTTGTTTCAGTGGTCTCAGTGAATGATATCTGTAAACATTAGTGGGCTTGTATTTGAGGTTTCTATTAGACTTTAGTCTTTACGTTAGCATCTGTGGTGTCATCTGGTTCTGCTGAAGATTAAGAGTCCAGATTTGGAATCAGGCTATTTGCATTGACCTTGGGCAGTTTCCTAACCTTTCTCTGTTCAATTTCCACATCTGTAACATGGAAAGTAATACTTATCGAACAGAATAATTGAAGGTTAAATGAATAGCACACAAAGTGCTTAGAATATTGCCTTATGTATAGCAGATGCTTTAGAAGTTGTTATTGTGGTTGAGTATGATATACTTTTTTTTGTTCAACTGGGAAAACTTGAGCCACTAATATCTCAATTGTGTGTCTAAGTATCTTGGGGTACTTTTAACTCTTCTTTTTTTTAAAAAAAATATTTTATTCTTTTAATTTTATGTGTATGTATGTATTGCCTGCATGTAGGTAAGTGCACCCGTGTCGTGCAATACCCATGGAGGATAGACGAGACTGTTGGATCCCCTGGAACTGAAGTTACAGATAATTGTTAGCTGCCATATGGGTGCTGGGATTTGAACCTGGGTCTTCTGCAAAAACAATCAGTGTTCTTAACTGCTGAGCCATCTCTCCAGCCTGACTTTTAACTCTTTAAAAATTTTTGTTTATTTTTATGCATGAGTGTTTGGCCTGAATGTGTATATGTGTACCACATGTGTGTAGTGTGTGTGGAGACCAGAAGAGGGCATTGGATTCTCTGGAACTGGAGCTACAGATGGTTTTGTGCTGCCGTGTGTGCTAGGAACAGAATCTGGGACCTCTACAAGAGCAGCAAGTGCTGAGCCATCACTCCAGCCCCTACTTTTAACTCTTAAAATACAGAACCAGCTCTGTAAGTTCAGTGTGTCCTTAGGTGGGGGCTGTGTCCAGGCTTCTAATTGATTCAGTCCAATAGTTAAAAATTAGGTGTTAAGACATGCTACCTTGGGGGCTGGACAGATGGCTCAGCAGTTAAGAACACTGGTTGTTCTTGTAGAAGACCCAGGTTTGAATCCCAGCACCCACATGGCAAGTAACAACTGTCCGTAACTCCCTAACTCCAGTTCCAGGGGATCCGATGGTCTCTTCTGTCCTCCGTGGGCATTGAATGACACGGGTGCATTTACCTACATGCAGGCAATACACTCACACATAAAATAAAAATAATAAATAAAACATTAAAAATAAAAAAGAGATGCTACCTTGCTGAGTATGATGACACTGGCCTTTAATTCCAATACTTGGGAGGCAGAGGCAGGTGACTCTCTTGTCAGTTCCAGGCCAGTTGGGGTTACAGGGAGACTCTGTCTCAAAAAGACCAAAACAGACATGCTGCCTTTTGTGTAGGTTACATTACTTGGCAGAATACTGAAGCACTGGATAGATAGGTTCTTCCAGTCCTTTGTTTCTACCGACTGAGCCTTGTTAGAGTTCCTGAGTGTTTCTTTTGCTGTTGACATATGGCAACCCAGAAATGATAGGGGGATACTAATCTTTGGGGCCAACTTTTTTTTGGGGGGCGGGGGGTCTTTTTGAGACAGGGTCTCCCTGTAGCCCCAGCTGTCCTGGAGCTCACTATGTAGTGAAAAACAATCCTCCTTTAATGCCTAGTTGTTTATGTTTATTATTATTATTATTATTATTATTATTATTATTATTATTATTATTTTATTTCTCTGTTTACTCATATCACTTGATGATTACTGCTCTGTCCTGGGATATAGAAATGATTTGTTTATTAAAGGAATAATTCATAATCTAGAGCCATGATAAACAAATAAATATGATATCTATTTTAATTAGTGACCATGAAATAAAATAAAAACTTCCTTAGTCACACTGGCTATCCTTAAAGTGCTTAGTACTGGGACTGGAGAGATTGCTTGGTAGTTTAGAGCACTTGCTGTTCTTACAGAGGATCCAGGTTTGCTATTCTTCCACAGCACCCGCATGGCACCTGACAGCCATCCCTAACTCCAGTTCCAGGGGATCCATTGCCTTCTTCTGGTCTTCATGGGCACTGCACACATATGGTACACTTACATGCAGCAAAGCATTCACACATAAAGTAAAAATTAATGTTTTTAAGAGTGCTTGGCACTCCCATGTGGTTAGTGACTATATTGCTCACTGCAGAGAAGGAATATTTCCCGCATCATGGAAAATTCTATTGGACAGAGCTGGACTAAAGAGAGATAGTATATATAATTTAGATAGGCTGTGATACTCAGTGTAACAAAGGTATATCTCCTGAACCTAGAGGATAAAGTGTCAGGTTCAGGGACTGGAGAGATGGCTCTGCAGTTAAGAGCACTGGCTGCTCTTGCAGAACACCTGGGTTATCTGAGGCCCTCTTCTGATCTCCCCAGGCATTGCTTGACATAGGTGCACTTACATACATGCAGGCAATACATACATATTAAAAAAAAAAAGTGTCAGGCTCAGCCAGAAGGGAGAGGATTGGGGGAGATTTACATTAGGAAAATATGACTTTATTAGATTTTTTAAAAAGAATTGCTCAAAGAAAGCATTCTAGGCAGAAAGGGTACCACAAGTAATTCTTTGTTACCAAGGAGTAGATTGTGTCAGCAAAGGCAGATGCAGGAGTAGCCAGATGTGAAAAACTATTTACCACCTATTTACTAGTCACCTGCTGTAAGTCCACTATGGAGATACTGTGATGAACAAAATATTCAAAGTCATTATTAGGGCTGACCGTGGTGGCGCAGGCCTTTAATCCCAGCACTTGGGAGGCTGAGGCAGGCGGATCTTTGTGAGTTCAAGGCCAGCCTGGTCTACATAGTGAGTTCCAGGCCTGTCTCAAAAAGACAAGAAAACAAAACAAAACACCAAAAAAACCAAGTCATTATTAGGATGATATATAGCTCTCTGTAATTAATTATATTTAATTTATTTGGTGATACATGCCACTTTGCTCTGCAGTAATAAACACCTGGAGAGTTCTTAAAGATCCCACTGCTGCTGGGGGGTAGGGGGTGTCTTTAATACCAGCACTCAAGAGGCAGAGGCAGACAGATCTCTGTTAGTTCAAGGCCAGCCTGGTTGACATAGTGAGTTCCAAGTCAGCCCCACTACAGGGAGACCCTGTGTCAAAAAGATGAAAAAATAAAAATCCCAGTGCTATCTGGGCATCATGGCACATGCCTTGCATCCCAACATTCAAGAGAAGGAGAAAGATTTTGAGTTTAAGGCTAGCCTTAGCTGCATACCAAGCAAAAGACAAAACCAAAACCAAATTCTTGATGCCTACACCTTTCCCCTTATAGGCTAAATAAGAGTGTCTGGATGAATGCCAGGCATGAGTGGTTTTTTTGTTTATTTGTTTTTGTTTTTGTTTTGTTTTGTTTTAGATTTCCAGGCAATTATAATGTGTTTTAAATATGGGAATAAATTTAGAGTAAATATGAAGGCCCCCTTCTTATCCAAACAATGAGAAGAGATAGGAGTAAGGTAATGTAGGCTGTTTTGGGTTTTATGTTCATGTGTGTGAGTTTGTATATGTCTGTCTATATGTGTCTGTGTGTGGTCGCTTATGTGACAGTGCATTGTGTAGGTCAGAGAACAGCTTTGTGAGGTTAGGTTTTCTCCTTCCATCTTTAGGTGGGTTTTAGGCATAGGTTCTGGAGGTGGAATTCAGGTCACCAGACTTGTACAACCTTTACCCTGTGAACCATCTTCCAGGCCTGGGGTGTGTGTTTTTATTTTGATGTTAACTGTAGTCTTTTGGGCTAGAATGTAGCAGATGAAACTGCTACTAAGGATTAGAATCCTTAAGTCTTGAAAAAACACTTTTCCTTTGAATACCCTGTGTTTTGGCTAATTACCCTCCAAAAAGAGATTATTTAAACTCTAAAAGATAGTTACAAATAGTGGTAAATATACTGTTTCTTTTATTGTTGTAACTATGTATGGATGCATGCTAGTATGTATTACTTGGGCAACATATTTAATTGTCAAATTTATAATAGGTTTTTAGCAACTACTTATTACATGTTTTAAGTGCCAAATGCCATGCTAGTCCATTTCCAAAACATTGAAAGGAAATAAAATAAGAATTCTTATTTTACCTCTGGCCGGGTGTGATGATGCATGCCTGTAGTCCCAGCACTTGGGAGGCAGAGGTAGGTGGAATTCTGTGAGTTCAAGGCCAGCCTGGTCTACATAGTGAGTTCCAGGACAGCTGGGGCTACAGGGGGACCCTGCTTCAAAAAGACCAAAAAAAAAAAAGAATTCCTAATTTACCTCTAACAATTAAGTCGTTGTTTCTTTTAGCTACTGCTGGTGGTTATTGTAATTGCAGCCTTACTCATACTAGGCACTCTACCACCAAGCTACAGAACTACAGCCACTTACCATTGTGGATCTGCTTTTGGAATGACCATCTCCTTCATCTCTTTTTGTTTTTCTCTCTGAGTCCATTGCTCTTGGGTGATTGCCTCTTGCCTGGCCTCCTATCTTCAATTCCCAGCCACCCCCAAACACCTAAGTTTCCTTAGTAGTCAGCATGACCTTTAGAAATAAGGATTTGTGGGCTGGGCATGGTGGTGCATGCCTTTAATTCCATCACTCCTGAGACAGAGGCAGGTGGATCTCTGTGAATTCAAGGCCAGCCTGGTCTACATAATGAGTTCCAGGACAGCTGGGGCTAGAGGGAAACCCTGTCTTAAAAAGACCAAGAAAAAAGGAATAAGGATTTGCTCTTGTCACTTAACCTGTTCAAGGACCCTAAAACCCTTCATTGGCTTTATTAATAAGATGAAACTTTTGGCCAGGCCTGGTGGTGCACACCTTTATTCCCAGCACTGCAGAGTCAGAGACAGGTGGATCTCAGTGATTTTTGAGGCCAGCCTGGTCTACGTAGTGAGTTCCTGTAAATAGACCAGGCTGGCCATGATCTCACAGAGATCCACCTGCCTCTACTTTCCCAGTGCTGGGATTAAAGATGTGCACCACCAAGCCTGGCAAGATCAAAACAAGGATTTCTATAGCCTGTCCAGCTTCCCTTCTACAGAATCATTCATCTTACCATGGCAGCCATCAATGTATCGCTCTTATTTTCTTGTTTATGACATACTGAATGAAGACCACTTACCATTTACCCCTTCCCAACACCAACTAATTGCCTTAAACTTCAGATTTCAACTCAGGTTATCTTTTCAATTTCTCTGATGCCTCTGCTGTGTGCATCCCTAGTATCCTATCCTTCCCCAGCATGATTTCTGCCTTGTTCAGTTTGTATAGTGTTTTGTACATAAACATATCTGGTGAGTTTCTTTTGAGTGAATGAATTAGTGAACATGTTGACAATATGAGATGGACCTCACCATCTTTCTTACACTGTCAATGTATTATTCATTTACAAAATGGGTTTGTATATGTGCCCATGAGAAACTTTTCTAGTTTACCTAATCACTAATTAGGAGTCTCAGTGCAGACACAAGGTGTCTCTTTTCTCCTGCTATTGGGGTAGATGGGCATGAGAGTTCCCAGGTGCTGAGAGAGGTGAGTCAGAAAGAAGAGTCATTCAGAAAGTAAGCCAGTCAGAGCAACATTGGCTGAACTTTCTCTAGCTTTTTCTAGATACCTTAAGGTTCTAAGCTGGTGGCACTTGTGAGTAGGTTGCTACAGATTGTCAGACCACTGTACAAGGCATTCACAAATCTTTTTTTCTTTTATTTTTTGGTATTTTTGAGACAGGGTCTCCCTGTAGCCCCAGGTGGCCTAGAACTCACTATGTAGTGAGATCTGCCTGCTTCTGCCTCTTGAGTGCTGGAAATAAAGGTGTGCGCCACCACACCTGGCCAGGATTTGTAAATCTTAGTCTATGCTGCCCCTTGATTAGGGCTATTTTAAGAAATGTCCAGGAGGCATCTGGTCTAAGTAAAATCTTTATTGGGCTTTAGTGTCTTCTTTCTCCACCCAGTCACTTAATCCTGTAGTAGCTTCTACGGTACAAATTCCAACAGTTCTATTTATGGTTCTTGGTAGCCTTTGGAGCATTTGAGTTCAGAGGCTTTGAGAGCAGTAGTCATTGACATTGGTGTCATTTGTGCTGTATTAGAATAGTATGGTGCATGCAAAAGGCTGGCAAGAAGGGTTATATTTAGTTTCATTTATGGACTTTTAGCATTGGAAGGAATGGTATAAATTGGGAGTTTTCCTGAAGTGGGGAAAGGTGGGTGGTATAGAATGTCTTGGGGGTGGGGTTCTTTAGTCACACTCTTCATTCACTTCTTAGCTCATGAGAATCATGATGTTTCCAATATATGTGTGTTGGCCTTCAGGTATTGTACATGTAGAATACTGGAGACACTAGCTTTGTAAATGCTTTAGCCCAGATAACACTAGACTTTTTCTGTAAAGGACCAGATATAAATATTTGGGGCTTAGTGGGTCATGTACCCATTGTTGCAGCTATTCAGCTCTACCTTTGTAGGGGCATGCAGCCGTAAATAACGTGTAAGCAAATGCAAATGAGCATGGCTGTGTTTCAGTAGGAGTTTGTGGGTACATTCGTTCATTCATTGAGAGTCTCTTTACTGGCTAGACTAGTACCTTGCTGTGTACACCAGGTTGGCCTCAAATTCTTGGTGATCCTCATGCCTTTGCCTCCTCGGTATTGGGATTACAGGCATGAGCCACCATGCACAAATTATTTAATTTGTGTGTGTATTTATGTGTACATGTTTATGTGTGTGCAGATATATTCATGTGTGTGTGTGGAGACTGGAGGTTGGTGGTGTGTGTTGGGTGTCTTCCTCAATCTCTCCCTTGATCATTTGTTTATTATTATTGTATGAGTGTGTGTACACACACATGTGCATGATGACTGTGTGGGTATGTGTGCCATGACATGCCTGTGAAGGTTAAAGGATAGCTTTGTGGAGTCAGTCCTATCTTTTATGTGGGTTCTGGGGATTAAATTTAGGTCATGAGGCTTGTACAACAAGCCCTTTTACCTGCTGAGTCATCTCACCAGCCCTCTACCTTGTTTTTGAGACAGGGCTAAGTGTATGTGTGTTTTCATTCATGTATGTAAGTGCACCACATGTCCAATGGCCACAGAGGCCAGAAGAGGGCATCAGATCCCATGGAACTGGAATTATAGTTAGTTGCCATATGGGTGCTGGGAACCAAACCCAGGTCCTCTGCAAGAGCAGGATGTTCTCTTAACCGCCAAGCCCCATTTATTTAGTTTTGAGACAGGGTCTTTTTTTTTTTTTGTCTTTTTTTGAGACAGGGTCTCCCTGTAGCACCAGCTATCCTGGAACTTACTATGTAGACCAGGCTGGCCTGGAACTTACAGAGATCCGCCTGCCTCTGCATCCCAAGTGCTGGGATTAAAGGGGTGCACTACCATGCCCGGCTGAGACAGGGTCTTTCTCTGTAGCTCAGGCAGACCTGGAACTCACTGTGTAGACCAGGCAGGCCTTGAATGTGTGCTCCTTCTACCTCAGCCTCCCAAGTGCTGGGATTACAGGTATGCAGTGCTACTCTTTGAAACTTAATTTTATATCATGAAATATTATTTAGATTTCTTTTAGACATTAAAATAATGAATCAACAGCCAAATGGTGGTGCATGCCTTTAATCCCAGCACTCAAGAGGCAGAGGCAGGTGGATCTCTGCGAGTTCAAGGCCAGCCTGGTATATATATCTAGTTCCATGCCTGGTGGGGCTATAGGGAGACCCTGTCTTAAAAAGACCACAAAAAAAAAAGGTATCAAGGCCAGCCCTCAGCTACATAGTAAGGACACCCCTTCCTGCCTCAAAGTGAAAACTATTTTTTAAAAAACATTTTATTTTGCCGGGCATGGTGGTGCATGTCTTTAATCCCAGCACTCGGGAGGCAGAAGCAGGCAGATCTCTGTGAGTTCAAGGCCAGCCTGGTCTACATAGTAAGTTCCAGGATAGCTGGTGCTACAGGGAGACCCTGTCTCAAAAAGATCCCCCCCAAAAATATTTTTTCATTTTTTATTTTATATTTTATTTTATGTGTATGAGTGTATTGCCTACATACATATAAGTGTACTCATGTCATGCAGTGCTCATAGAGTTCAGAAGGAGTGTGAGATCCCCTGGAACTGGAGTTCAGGACAGTTGTTAGCTGCCATGTCAGTGCTGGGAATTGAACCCAGGTCCTCTGCAAGAGCAGCCAGTGCTCTTAACAGCCTCTTGAAAACTATTCTTAAGAATTGTATAAAAACAGGTAGCAGGCTAGATTTGACTTATAGATCATAGTTTACCTTATCCAGTGGTTCCCAAATCTGCCTGTCTTTAAGAATTACTTGGAGATTGTAAAAAATGCTGATTAACCCTACCTACATTTGGATTCTGTAGGACTCGAAAATATCTATTTTTTTTAAATAAACACTCAAGTATGGCTAGGGAGATGACTCAGTGGGTAAAAACACTTGCTGTGCAAGCCTGAAGGCCTAATTCAGATGCCAAGAGCCCAGGTACAAGCTGGATGTGTTACTACAAGCATATGTAATCCTAGCATTCCTCCAGGAAAATGGGAAGGAGAGACAGGAAAATGTACAGAAGCTCATGGGCCAGCTAGTTTGCCAAACACATGGGTAAACAAAGAGACACTGTATGGAACATGATGGAAGTCAAGCCAGCACCCAAGATGATCTTCTGATTTCCACTTCTGCATCATGGCATGTGCATGCCCATTTCCACACACAGGAGTGTTCACACATACATCATATAGATACACAGGAAAAACTTCAAAAATAGACAAAACAAATTGCTTAGGTGCTATACATATATGCAGGGTTGTGGAATTACCCATTCTTCTCTTGCTCAGCTTCTTATTTTATTGTTGAATAGCCTTAGAAAGTTCATGTAACTTCCATGTAGTTAACATCTTAAGTAAACGTCATAACCATTTTTTATGTGAATTTAGGATCAGTGGGCCTTGTTTATACCATTCTGTTGTGTCCTCCCTCCCTCTCCGTTCCTGCCTACCTTCTTTAAATTAAAAAAAATACTAATTTTATTTTGAGTGTGTGTGTGTGTGTGTGTGTGTGTGTGTCTGTGTCTGTGGCATGCATGCATACATGTGGAGGTCAGAGACAACTTGTAGGAATTAGTTCTCTTCTTCAATCATATGGGTCCTGGGTATCAAACTGTAGTCATAATAAGGCTTGGCACCAAGTGCCTTTACCTGCTCACATATGTCCCCTGCTCCCTTCCTTTTATTTTATTTTATTTTATTTTTTTATTTTATTTTTTGGTCTTTTTTGAGACAGGGTCAGCCCCAGCTGGCCTGGAACTCGCTCTGTAGACCAGGCTGGCCTCCAAATCATAGAGATCTGCCTGCTTCTGCCTCCTGAGTGCTGGGATTAAAGGCGTGTTGCTCCCTTCCTTTTTTTTAAAAAAAAAAATTTGTTTATTATTATTTATTTATTTATATTAAAAAAAAATTTTTTTTTTTGAAGCAGTGTCTCCCTGTGTTTCAGCTGTCCTGGAACTCACTATGTAGACCAGTCTGGCCTTGAACTCACAGAGATCTGCCTGCCTCTGCCTCCCAAGTGCTGGGACTACAGGTGTGTGCCCCACATCCGGCTTTATTATTTATTTTATGTGTATTAGTATATTGCCTGCATATATGTAAGTACACCCATGTCATGGAATGCCCTTGGAGATCAGAAGAGGGCATTGGATCCCCTGGAACTGGAGTTATGGACAGTTGTTAGCTGCTGGTGGGTGCTTGGAATTGAACCGAGGTCCTCTGCAAGAGCAGCCAGTGCTCCTAACCACTGAGCCATCTCTCCATTTCCTTTCTTCTTTTTTGAGATAGGTTCCCAGGTAGTCCAGATTGTTCAGAACTTGCCATGTAGCCAAGAATGACCTTGAATTCCTGATCCTTCTGTCTTCAACCTTGCAAGTACTGGAATTACATTAGCCACTACACCATACTCCTCCTTTTCTTTATACTTGTGCAGATTTCCCTTCTGAGATATAGCCATGTACTCTAACCTCAACTGGCCCTATGTTTGCTGGCTGGATTTTTCTGGAGCTGACTGCTAAATTCACATTTGGCTGAATTTTCTGTAGCCCATTGGCTCTAACTAGAAAAGATAATGATCTAATAGTAAATGAAATTGTTTTAATACCTCATAAGACATTGAGACAGTACTAAACTGCAGTGCAAAGGTGAGAACCATTGTTTCAAGGAGTACATTAATTAAAATAGGTAGTTTTATTTATTTATTTATTATTTTTTTTTTTTTTTTTTTTTTTTCCATGTTTTTGAGACAGGGTCTCCCTGTTGCCCCAACTGGCCTGGAACTCGCTATGCAGACCAGCCTGGCTTCACACTCACAGAGATCTGCCTGCCTCTGCCTCCCAAGTTCTGGGACTACAGGCATGTGCCTCCACGCCCGGCTTATTATTATTTTTTAATATTTGCTAACAACTGTCGG
>NW_008333884.1:3780881-3791464 GCF_000622305.1 Nannospalax galili | reverse complement strand
TTTTAATAATAAATATTATTTTTTAATATTTATCACAGCCCTGTGGGAGCTGGTATTCGAACTTGAGTCTTCTACAAGAACAGCCAGGCTCTGTTCTTAACCTCTGAGCCATCTCCCCAGCCCCTGTTTTATTATTTTTAAATTAAATTTTAATTTATTTTTGTGGCGCACATGCCACAGCATGCATGTGGAGGTCAAAGGACAACTTGTAGGAGTCAGGTCTCTCCTTCACCATGTTGGTCATGAGAATTGAACTCAGGTGTTCAGATTTGGTGGCGAGCACCTTTACCTGCTGAGCCATCTTGACAGCCAAGATTGAGTTTTGATTTGTCTTTCTGTAATTTTTTGAGTCATGGTGCTTAGCTCACCTGTGCTTCTTAGCTGTATCCTAGAAAGAATACTGAAAATACTAGTGAAAAACTTTCATTTTTACTGGTGGCTATTGTAATACTGGTAAGTTCCACATACTGTATACCAGGACCTTCCTTGCTTTATCGTTCCCTTAAGTCTCACCCTCTGTGAGACATTCTGTGTCCAAGTGATAGTGCTAGCAGTGGGATCTCATTGTCTCCTGGCAGCTTCAGAGTTTGTTTGTTAAGCCTTGTTTTAGGTTTCAAGACACAAAAGAGAGCTTGGAAGTTGGTGTATTAACTTGTTCATCCTCTTGGACTGTCAACTTCTTGGCACAAAGGACTCTGTTTTGCCAATCTCAAAGCATAAGGATGAGGGTGACAAGTAGACAGCACTGTCAGTGTACCTGCAGTCTCTACCACCTGGAGAGATGGGCCTTTGAGTCTTCTGAAAATCCTGGACTTCCTGCTTGCAGATACTCTTTTTTTTTTAATTTATTTAATTTTATTTATTATTTTTATTTATTATTTTTTTATGTGGTTTGTATGAGTGTTATGCCTGCATGTAAGTAAGAGCATCCATGTCGTGTAATGCTCATGGGGGACAGAAGAGACTGTTGGATCTCTTGGAACTGGAGTTACAGAAAGTTGTTAGTTGTCATGTGGGTGCTGGGATTTGAGCCCTCTGAACACCGGTCTTCTGCAAGAACAGTCAGTGTTCTTAACCACTGAGCCATCTCTCCAGCCCCTTACAGACACTCTTAAAATCTGGTTTCTACCAGTGATGTATCAGATGTAAGAAGATGGACTCCTTTTTTTTCCAAACACAGTAAAGTTGGTTTATTTTTTTTATCTTATTTTATTTTTTGGTCTTTTTGAGACAGGGTCTCCCTGTAGCCCTAGCTGGCCTGTATTCTCTATGGAGACCAAGCTGGCCTCGAACCACAGAGATCCGCCTGCCTCTGCCTTGCAGGGTGGCTTATTTTTTAAAAAATACTTGGTACCTTCGAAAATAGATTCAAGACAGATAAGAGTGATGATAATTTATGCCGGGCATGGTGGCGCATGCCTTTAATCCCAGCATTTGGGAGGCAGAAGCAGGTAGATCTCTGTGAGTTCAAGGCCAGCCTGGTCTACATAGTGAGGTCCAGGACAGCTAGGGCTACAGGGAGACCCTGTCGCAAAAAGACCAAAAAATAAAAAAAGAGTGATAATTTATGATCCTCAAAAACAATTTTAAAAGCTAGGCGTGGTGGCGCACGCCTGTAGTCTCAGCACTTGGGAGACAGAGGCAGGTGGATCTCTATGAGTTCAAGGCCAGCCTGGTCTACATAGTGAGTTCCAGGACAGCTGGGGCCACAGGGAGACCGTGCTTAAAAAAAAAAAAAAAATTTTTTTTAAATACACTTTATAATTCCTTTTAATTCTGAACACTCTTAATTGTTCTTGAAATGATTTACTTTTCAGAAATTTAGTTTTTCACACAACTATGTAGAACCAGGAGTAACTATTTAGCAATTGAAATGGAGACTATTTTAGAATCTCCTCTTGTGTTGTATTGCTGCCACACAAACTTTTGTTTTCATCTTGCTCCCGGGTTTACAAAACACATAGATGCAATTTTAAGAGAGAATCTCTATGACTTGTAGGAAACATTTACTTCTCACAGAAGAAGAAAAAAAATTCTTTTTGAGACAAGAGCTCATATTATGACTCAGGCTGGCTTGGCACTTATTAGCCGAGGCTAATCGGATTTGTAATAATCCTCCTTCCTTGGTGTCTGAAGGGCTGGAATGTAGGTGCGAGCTTTGGTGTTTCAGCTCAGGTTTTTTGTTTGTTTTTTGAAGCAGAGTCTCATGTAACCCATACTAGCTTCAGACTTGCTATGTAGCTGAGGGTAATTTTTTTGATGCTGGCATAAAGAACAATACTCTGGAATTCTGGGGTAAACACCCTCTGCTAAGGTTTTTTTTTTTTTTCTTTTTCTTTCTTTGGTATTTTATTATTTTATTTTTATATTTATTTATTTATTTATTTATTTATTTTGTCTTTTTCAGACGGGGTCTCCCTGTAGCCCCAGCTGTCCTGGAACTCACTTTGTAGACCAGGCTGGCCTTGAACTCAGAAAGATCCGCCTGCCTCTGCCTCCCAAGTACTGGGACTACATGTGTGTGCCACCACGCCCAGCTGGTTATTTTTAATTGTGTGTGTGTGTGTGTCTGTGTGTCTGTGTGTCTGTGTGTCTGTGTGTCTGTGTCTATGTCTATGTGGATATGTGCACATTAGTGTGTGTGTCCACAGCATCCAGAGACATCAGTTCCATAGAGTCACAGTGATTGGGTTCTCAGCATTCACATCAGGTGGCTCACAACCCCCTCTCACTCCAGCTTCAAAGGCATCCAATGCCTCTGGCCTCTGTAAACACCTGCACATACCTACACACAAATATGCCACACATGCACATAATTTTAAAAAATAATTCTTAAAAAAAGTCGCAGAAATGGAAGTTAGGCTATGGTAATGTGTTAGAGAGAGAAGCTCAGACTGAGGCTTTCTGGACCAAAACAACTTGGTTTCATTTAAGAGTTCTTTATCATCACACCCCTTCTGTCATCATTCCAGAGGTGGAGGCAGGAAAATCACAGCTTTGAGGCCAGCCTGAGCTACCTAGTGAGACCTTGTCTCAAAAACTTAAGGGCTGGGAATGTAGGTCAGTGGTAGATTGCTTGCCTAGCCTGGGTGCCAGGCCTGGATTGATTTTTCTCTTTTGTTTGTTTTTAAAGAGTTCTCCAAAGGCTCTGCTTCGTTGCCACCTTACTTGATAGTCACTTGTGAATGTTAAGACCCACTTTGATCTACATGTAGAGTATGCTCTCTCAGGGTAGCATGCGTTATCTCTAGGATGCACCTACGTTTTTACTTCCTTTGCTAATGAAAGTGGTTTTGGTGATAACAAAGTGGAACCGTGTTAGGGTAGCAGATACTTTAGACTAAAAATAAAATATTATTCTCAAGGTCAGGGAGAAAGAAAGTGTTTTTTTACTTCTGTTTTTTTTTTTTTTGGAGGGGCACACTTTTTGAAACAGGGTTTCACTGTAGCCCCTGCTTTCCTGATAACTTGCTGTATAGACCAGCCTGGCCACCATCTCACAGAGATCTGCCTGCCTCTGCTGGGATTGAATTAAAAGCATGTGCCACCATATCTGGTTTTATATACTTTTAAAATAAAATTTCTCGGCTGGGCATGGTGGCGCATGCCTTTAATCCCAGCACTTGGGAGGCAGAGGCAGGCATATCTCTGAGTTCAAGGACAGCCTGGTCTGCGTAGTTCTAGGACAGCTGGGGCTACAGGGAGACCCTGTCTCAAAAACACCAAAAAAAAAATAATTCTCTAAAAGTTACCTTTACTTGCTTTGGTTAAAAACTGATGCAGTGAGGCCCATTTTTCAACTAGATGAAGTTACAGTATAAATATTGGCAATTACAGCCGGATATGGTCGTGCACGCCTGTAGTCCCAGCACTTGGGCGGCAGAGGCAGGCGGATCTCTGTGAGTTCAAGGCCTACCTGGTCTACATAGTGAGTTCCAGGTGAGCTGGGGCTGCAGGGGGACCCTGTCTCAAAAAGACCAAAAAACAAAAACAAACAAAAACAAATGGCAATTACAAATTCAGGTAATTAGGTAGACTTCATCTGTCTCTCTAAGGAAACTAGGAAGTATGGGTAGTGCCAGAATGCTCTGGAATTTCTTGGGAGTCTTGCTCTATTCCAGATGTTCTCTGGTTCAGCAGTGTTTCCTGTCTATTCATTAAAGAAAATTTGAAATCAAAGTTGAACTGCTGTTTAGTTGCTCTCATTTCCTCATCAGTCCTTCGTTGAATTGATTTACAAGTTTTTGTTTTTGTTTTTTGTTTTATCCTGAGGAAAACTGTATTTGGAGTCTGAAGGCCTGGGTTCAAGTTCTAACACTCCCATTTAAAGCAGCTTTAACTTTGGGCTTGCCTTGGGACTTACAGAATGGCTTTAGGCTTGGGTGAGGTGGATTTCTTAGAATTAGTATTTTCTTTTCCTGCTGCAGTATCCTTCACATATAAATACAGCCAACTTACAAAGGATTCCTCCTGGTTATGAATGAATCAATCTGTTTGTGATTGACAATTATGAGAACAGCTAAAATAGGAATACAGAAGCAGGCTGTTTAGCTTGCTTTTATAATCCCAGCAGTGAGGAGGTGAAGAGAGGAAAATTGCAAATTCAAGGCTAGCCTAGGCCACGTGGCAAGACCGTGTCCGGCAAGTACTTAGGGAGATTGGATCAGTTGCCTATAATGCCACAGCCAGTAAGTAGCGGAAATAGACTTAACCACACATCAGTTTGATGGGATGGTCCCTGCTTATCATCATCTTCTCTCTTAGGAGACATAGAGACCTGTACTCTGAGGGTTTGCTGCTAACATTGGCAATTAATTTTACAGTAGTTCCTCACCTTTTCCTTCTGTTGATGGAACCTAGTGTCCCTAACTCTGACATAGCATGTTGTAAAGATGACAGGATATTTCTGTGAAATGTCCTGAGTTTTTAAAAATATTTTGTGTATGAGTGTATTGCCTGCATGTATGTAGTGCATCTGTGTCGTGCAGTGACCATGGAAGTCAGAAGAGGGCATTGGATTCCCCTGGAACTGGAGTTATGGATGGTTGTTAGAGTAATGAGAATTGAACTTGGATCCTCTGCAAGAGTAGCCAGTATGCTCTTAACCACTGAGCCATCTCTCCAGCCCCCTGTACTGAGTTTTTAAACTATATAAATCATTGTTTGGACCTCGAATAGTTCATCAGTATAATTCACTTAAGGCAGAAATAAAGGTGGAAGCTTATATACCAAATTTGATGTTGAAATCATTGCTAAAGTGATAATGTACTCCTTTCCCCACATTTAATTTCTGATAGAACTTCCAGTTTTGTTGTTGTTCTGTTCTGCAGGGGAATAAACCAGAAGAGATTTTCTTCTTTTCTGCAAATAGGGCTACTGGATTTATTCCTTACCCTAGTGATTGCCCTCTTGTATTTACTTATTTTTTTTATTATTATTGTTATTTACTTAATTTATTTATTTATTTACTTTTTTTTTTTGCTTTTTGAGACAGGGTCTCCCTATAGCCCCAGCTGTCCTGGAACTCACTATGTAGATCCCAAGTGCTAGGATTAAAGGCATGCGCCACCATGCCTGCTGTTTTTTTTTGTTTGTTTTTGTTTTTGTTTTTTTAGCATTGTGATTGATATGTGTTCGTGTGTGTGTGTGTGTGTATTTGTATTTGTATTTGTGTGGACTCTAGTGCCATTGTGTATGTGTGGAGATCAGATGTTAACTTGTGGGAGTTCATTCTCTCCTACCCTGTGGGTCCTGGGGATCAAACTCTGGTTGTCAGACTTGGTGGTAAGCACCTTTACCTACTGAGTCAACTCACTGGCCCAGTAATTAACCCTCTTGAGATTAACACTTGAAATTTATTTATTTTTAATTTATGTGTATGAGTATTTGGTCTACATGTATGTAAGTATACATATGTGCATTATTGTGGAGGTCAGAAGAGAGTGTCTGATCCCCTGAAACTGGAGTTACGAACAGTTGTTAGCCACTATGGATGCTGGAAACTGAACTTGGGTCCTCTGCAAGAGCAGCCAGTGCTCTTAACCACTGAGCCATCTCTCCAGCCCCAAGATCAGCACTCTTAACTCTCCATCCTGGAAGACTTCAAGGTTCTAAGCATATTATTTCTGGGAGATCAGGGAAGATGATAGATTGTCTCTGCTTTTTTTTTTTTTTTGGAGTTAAATTGAAATTTTTTTGGTCTTATAGGGTCTCCCTGTAGCCCCAGCTGGTCTGGAACTTCTGTGTAGACCAGGCTGGCCTCGAACTCGGAAATCCTCCTGCCTCTGCCTCTTGAGTGCTGGAATTAAAGTAAGTTGAGTTTTTATCTTGCTCCTTTGTTTTGCCCAGAGGGATCTCTCAGTTTTGATGGAAATAGATTTTTCTAGAACCTTGAACCAGGATTGTAAACTGGTGGCTCATAGGCTACATGTTACTGGCAGATGCATTTGAGGCTTACTTATTGTTTAAATATATTTTATTTTAGCTAATATTTATTTATTTTAGCTAATATTTAAAAGAGAATTTCACATAAAAACCCATATTCCAACACTGGGTGTGCTAGTGTGAACCTTAATCCCAGTCCTTGGGAGGCAGAGGCAGGTGGATCTCTGAGAAATTGAGGCCACCCTGGTTCACATTGTGACTTCTAGGCAGGCTGTGACTAGGGAGAGACCTTGTCAAAAAACAAAAAAATCCAGATTTCATTTTCCAGCTAGGGCCCATGTACAGCATTTGTTTGGGACTGATGAGTAATAGCCATAGGTTACTACTGTCCCTCCCTACCAACCTGCTTTATGTCAGACCTCTGTAGACATTTGACTTTCAGCCCCAGGACCTAGAACTGAATGCTAATTTTAAAAGCTGTTGAAGTACTATTTGCTTGTCAAAGAAGAGACCTGCTTTACTGGGTATGTAGAAAGATAGCTCATAAATAAGATTAGAACTTTCTCCAAAATTACTGTTGTTCTGTTCTGGTCCGAAATTCATTTCCTTCATTCCAGCAGTGGCTTTTCGATCCCAGACTGTTGGAGGCCCTGCCTCTATGACCTGCTTAGTTCAGATTCACTGCTTCCCTTTCAGCACATAGATATCACTGCCAGCAGAGGGTGCTGTCTGCTCACTGTGCCTGCTGTGTCTTGGCTCAACTGAGCCACAGCTGTTGGGCATGTGCCCTTGGTCTGTGTGAGAGTTTGGGCATGTCCATTTGGTTCACATCCCCAGTGCCCACCCCTTTAGACCCTGGCCAGGTTATTGTGTCACTGGGGACTCTATTCAGTAACAGGAAACTGGGGAAAGTTTAATTGTTTTCTCCTCTCCCTTTTTCCCATGCAGCTGAACAAAAGGTTCATCCTTAGTTTTCTCCATGCCCATGGGAAGCTGTTTACCCGGATTGGGTAAGTGTGCAGGATGTTTATTTTATTTTCCTACATTACAAGTCATTTTGGAATTTAATATTGTTAGCAACTAGACTGTGTTTGTGACTGAGGGCACAGGGTGTGAATTCCTAGAGGCCTCCACCTTCTCTTCCCTTCACTTTCGTTCCTGCTGTGCTGATGGAGTTTGAGAAATAACCACTCTCTATTTTGGTCTCTTTCTTCCCTTACTTTACCAAAACCTTTCCCTAAGGACAGTCTTTTCCCAGCCCCTCTTTTAGTCCCCCTGGGTTTCTGTTTCCTCTGTCTCCTGTCTTGCCTCTAGTGAGCTTCAGATAGTCATACTACATCCCTGGGTGCAGCTGCCAGGGGTCCTCCTTGGGGAAAAACTGTCTACTAATTTCCCCCTCAAAAACAAGAGCAACATTTGCTTTCCTCTATTTTCTTCTAACCCATGCCCTGTCCTCTCTGCTGTTTCCTGTGCCATATTGCTGAACTCAGTAAGTACCAAGACTGTTGCATGGTACCTCCACTGTGAATTTGCATCTATATCTCAGGGAAGGTCATGTGTACAAAGCCTCATTACTTCCCCCCTCTTAAGTCCCTGTAAAGAGATTAAGTTCTAAATATTCCTTTAGTGGATCAGAGTTTTTCCTGACAGTATAAAATCAAGATCCAAATGCTTGACAGAGCCTTCTCATCAAAAGAGATGTGTGCTGAGTGCCTCTGTGTAGGCCCTCCCTGGGTAAAAGACAGTGGCAAGGACATAGCAGCCATCCTAGACAGTTTGTGATTTTAGTTTCATTTGTTGGTTTTGGGTTTTGTGAGACAGGGTCTTACTATGTAGCCCAGGCTGGCTTAGAACTTGGTGATCATCTTGCCTTAGCCTCCTGAGTTCTGAGATTACAGTTATGTACCCCCACACTTGGATTTCTATTGGGTTTCTGAATTACAGATTTTGTTGTGAGCTACCCTTTGAGGTGATTAGTTTTATATTGTAAATTCCCCAGTTACAGTATTTCTCTTTTTCTTTGTGTCATAAACTTATAGTTTATCTGTAATGCTGTAGGTGTCCTTAGGGGAAATAGGAATTATATCAGTTTCCGAGTACATTTGTATTTATTTTGAGAAGCTGAAAGGCTTTGTCCTGCCTGAAAAACCATTGCCCAGTGGGTGTTGGGTAGAAGTGGCATCTCCTTATGAAAGAGCTACAGTTGTGACTGTTTCAAGGCTAGTTTAGATTTTGAATTTACTTGGGAAAATTGGAGAAGTGTCAAAAGATAAGAATCTCAGTAGAAATAAGTGTGAAACAATTTACTTGGGAAAAATAAACTACAAGTATCAGTAGCTTCCACCTTTCTTTCTACAGTCATTGACGTAAACTCCACTGTGGCAAAAGTTTGTCCCAAACGTTGTATCCTGAGGGCTGAGTATATATAGTAGGTGCTCAGTTAATAGTTGTTGGATGAATGATTGACTAAATGATTATAAGAAATGGATGGATTACGAAAGACCAGAGAAAAGGATCTGATGTTCCAGTAGGTTATAGTAGACCCAAGTTGATTATCAGTGAGAAATTAGTTGCAGTTACGAAGCTAGAGAATATGGTCAGTTTTGACTTATAACACATCATAGAGCTAGGCGTGGTAGTGTACCCTTATAGCCCCAGCATTCAGGAGGCAGAGGCAGGTGGATCTCTGTGAGTTAAAGGCCAGCCTGGTCTACATAGTGAGTTCCAGGCCAGCTGGGACTACAGGGAGACCCTGTCTCAAAAAAAAAAAAAAAAAAAAAAAAAACCCAAAACACATCATAGCAGAAAAACTAATTGCCACACTTAAAATAACAGTTGATGGGGCTGGAGAAATGGCTCAGTGGTTAAGAGCACTGGCTGCTCTTCTAGAGGACCTGGGTTTGGTTCCCAGTACCCACATGGTGGCTAACAATTGTCTGTAATTCCCGTTGGGAATCTGATGTCTCTTCTGGCCATTGCAGATGTTGCACATGTAATGCATTTACATACACGTAGGCAAACATGCATATAATAAATAAAAAGAAGTTGACATTACTTATGCCTTATCTCTTTGTCTTTCATGGTTGTCGTTTTTCATCTTCCTCTTACTAAACCTTTTCACTCAGTGTTTTCTTGCTTTTTTTTCTCTTTAACTCCCTTTTGGGAAGATTGTGTCATATAGCCCAGGCTAGCTTTGAGCTTTTGATCTTCCTGCCACTATCTCCTCAGCGTTGGGATTACAGTCATATACTACCACACCTGGCTCTCCTTTTTTCCCCTATGTTTGTTCTTTAGGTTTTTCTGTACCATGTTTTAAGATTTGTCAAGTTCAATACTTACTGACATTTTGAGCTAAAAAACTTCCTTTTGGATGGTTGTCCTATATACATTGTAGCATCTGTGTACTACATGACAGATGCTTTACTCCAGTGTTGTGATTTAAAATGTTTCCATGGGCTGGAGAGAAAGCTCAGTGGTTAAGAGCACTGACAGCTCTTGCAGAAGTCCTGGATTCAGTTCTCAACATCCATATGTCAACTAACAACTGTCTGTAACTCCAGTTCCAGGGGATCTGATGTGCTCTTTTGGCCTCTGCAGGCATTGCACCACATGGGCACACTTACATACATGTAGGCAAACACTCTGGACATAAAATTTGTTGTTTTTGGTTTGTTTTTTTTTTTGGGTCTTTTTGAGACAGGGTCTCCCTGTAGCCCCAGCTGTCCTGGAACTCACTATGTAGACCAGGCTGGCCTTGAACTCACAGAGATCCGCCTGCCTTTGCAGGCTGGAATTAAAGGCATCCGCCACCACACCTAGCATAAAAATTGTTTTTAATTTTTATAAACAGATATTTTGGACCACACAAATGAGGTATGAGAAGCTATTCATTTTCAAAGGCTTCTAAGGAAGTAAATCTCCACATATCTTCCCTGTGATATTGTCATCTTCTTCATTTTCTGAATTATTTATTTCATTATTTTCATTCTATGTTGTATGTGTGTAAGTGCACTATATCTTGCAGTGGCTGTGGAGGATAGAAGAGGGTGTCCAACCCCTGGAACTGGAGTTACAGACAGTTATTAGCCTTCATGTGGGTGCTAGAATTTGAACCCGGGTCTTCTGCAAGAACAACCAGTCCTCTTAACTGTTGAGCCATCTCTCCAGCACTCCAGCACCTCTTTTTTTTCTTTTTTTTT
>NW_008333884.1:3762991-3779983 GCF_000622305.1 Nannospalax galili | reverse complement strand
GCCCTCTTTTTTTTTTTTTTTTTTTTTTTTGGTCTGTTTGAGACAGGGTCTCCCTGTAGCCTCAGCTGTCCTGGAACTCACCCTGTAGACTCAGCCTGGCCTTGAACTCACAGAGATCCACCTGCCTCTGCCTCCTGAGTGCTGGGATTAAAGGTGTGTGCCACCACACCCAGCTTCTTCTTCTTTTTTGAGACAGGATCTTGTATGTATACCAGGCTTTCTTCAAACTTGGTAGTTTGTCAAAGATGATCTTGAACTTCTGGTCCTCCTGCCTCCACATCCTCAGTAATAGGATTACAGGTATGTGCCACCACACCTAGTTTTTATGTGGTGCTAGAGACTAAACTCAGGGTTTCCTGAATGTTAGGCAAGTAACTCAACCAAATGAGCTATAGCCTTAGCCCTCATTTTCCAGATTTTTAATCATTATTGTGGCTCTTTCTCAAACTTGTTGCATGTAACATCTGTTTTCAAAAAGTTAGTTGATTCAGGGCTGGTGAGATAACTTAGCAAATAGAGGTGCTTGCTACCAAGCTTGATGACCTGAGCTCAATCCCCTGGACAGGTTGGAAGAAGAGAGCTAATTTCTGCAAGTTGTCCTCTGACCTCCACACATGCACTGTAGTATGCATGCACCAACACACTCACGCACACACACACACACAGGAATATACATAAGTGTAATTTTTAAAAATTAATTAATTTGTTTTATGTGTATGAGTGTTATGCCTGCTTGTGTATAAGTGCACCATGTTGAGCAACGCCTGAGGAAGACTGAAGAGGTTGTTGGATCCCCCGGAACTGGAATTACAGATGTTTGTCAGCCACCATGTGGATGCTGAAATTCAAACCTGGGTCTTCTACAAGAAGAACCAGTGCTATTACCACGGAGCCATTTCTCCAGCCCACATAAGTGTAATTTTAGAAAGATTTTTTATTTTTTTCTAAAGATAGATGAGCCAGGCATGGTAGCACACACCTTTAATCCCAGCATTTTAGAGGCAGAGGCAGGTGGATCGCTGTTCTACATAGTGAGTTCCTGGTCACCTGGGGCTACAGGGAGATCCTTTCTCAGAAACAAACAAACAAAACTATCTACTGAGAGATGGCTCAGTAGTTAAGAGTACATACTGCTCTTGCAGAAGACTCAAGTTTAGTTCCTAGCACCCATGTAGAGAATCTAACGTCTTCTGTTCTGCTTTGGCACCTGCACACATGTGACATATACTCACACAGACACACATATACTCAAATAAAAATAAATATTTTTTTAAAAGGAAAGAAAAAAGAACTCTGTAAGTCTAGAAAAACAGTGAGCCCAAGCTACACATAACATCATGGGCTATTGCCTAATTACCAAGAAGATGTGAAATGTGGGAGGCTTTGAAAATGAATTAAGACTAAGGAGACTGTAATGGAGAGCAGCTGAGTGCATATCACTGGCCTGCCTCCCTTTCCAGAAAGGCCCCGACATTGCTCCAGTCTTTGGCTTCTTTGTGTCTAGTGTTCCACATTATATTAGCATATATTTGAATGCCTGCTGTGTGCAAGACAAGTCTGCTTACTGTTGACATCAGCTGTATATGATAGGGGGTTATAATAAGATCAAATGACAAAATATGTTTGTTATTTACCACTCATTAGCTAGAAGACCTCCAGAGTAAACAAGCCAGGAGATTTTGTGGGTTTCAGTTTCCATATCAATGATTTAAATAGATTATCTCTAAGATCAATTTAGTTCTTTATATTCTATAGCAATATTATGTTTGTTCTCATTTCACCCTGTGACATAGTTTAATTAAAAAAATTTTTTTTTGCTAAGTTTTTAAAGAATTAAGAAGCTAAGAAAAGTTAGGAAGCCTGATTCTGTTCTTCAGAGAATGTTGTCTAGCCCAGCTATGTTCTTCAGCATCTGAGGAGTTCAGTCTTGCCCTGTTAGTCACTGTCTGAGTCATTCTTGAGTTTAGGTCCCAGTATTGTCTAAAAGATTGGTTTCTTGAAACTGCCATTCAAATGAGACAAGCTATCTCTAGAGATCACTTTACAAGATAGCCACTTAAGTCAGTGAAATGCATATCCTGAAAATTATCCTATCTTCCGAGGTTTTAAAAAATAAGCAAGGAGTCCTCTTGTACTCAGGAAGAGGAATTGGTCTGGGTTGCAGGGAGGCTTCTGATAAATAGATGCTTTCTTGGTGAGAGGCAGATCTGACCTGCACTTGGCCTCTACTGAAGGAGGCCTAGAAGCTGGCAGCCTACAGACCCTTGATTTGTGACAAATGGGATAATTTTGCTTCCTATTACTGCCTTGGTTAATGTTACCCCTTTACTTGTACTTGCTTGCCTGGTCATGCCTCAAGATTTAGAAATTTAAAAACTGATATATTTATTTTGGTTTTAAAATTCCTTAAAAATAAAATGTTTGTGGGCCGGGCATGGTGGCGCACGCCTTTAACCCCAGCACTCGGGAGGCAGAGGCAGGCGGATCTGTGAGTTCAAGGCCAGCCTGGTCTACATAGTGAGTTCAGGACAGCTGGGGCTACAGGGAGACCCTGTCTCAAAAAGACCAAAAAAATAAAATAAAATAAAATAAAATGTGTGTGTGTGTGTGTGTGTGTGTATGTGTGTGTGTAAAATTAACAAATGGTTTTTAAACACTAAACTAAGAAGTATTCATTATAGAGGGAATCTTTTTTACTCTGCAGTGTTCATCGTAAACTAGAAAACAGCAAAAAGAAAAAAAAAATTATTCATACTCTACGATAACTAAATACCTTTAACATTTGGTGTAGTTTTGAGGGTCTTTTTTCTACATATCACACACTTTTTATATGTATGTAGAAAAGTGATCATTAAACTGCTTTTAAAACTATTTTCAGAGCTGGGCATGGTGGCACACACCTTTAATCCCAGCACTCAGGGCGGCAGGGGCAGGTGGATCTCTGTGAGTTCGAGGCCAGCCTGGTCTCTGTAGTGAATCCAGGCCAGCTGTGACTATAGGGAGACCCTGTCTCAAAAAAGACCAAAAAAAAAACCCAAAACCAAAACAAAACTATTTTCAGTTAATATGTGAAATTTCCTCACACGATTACAAAATCCAACACAGCCTTTAAAACAGCATTTGACATGGATATGCTCTTGCTGGAAGTGGTAGTTTTCATTTGTTTGAGACAGTGTCTCAGTATAGTCCAGGTTGTTCTGGAACTCTCCCTGTAGCTAGCCTAGAGTGGCCTTGAACTCACAGCAGTCCTCTGCATCATCCTCCTAAGTTTCCAAGTGCTAGAATACAGGCATGTGCCACCACATCTAGCTCTCAGGGATGTGCCATCTTAATGTCACTTTAGGTCACTTCCAATTTTTCACGGTTAGGAATGACTCTCTTCTGATAATTTCTCTGTTACTCCTCTTCTTCCTTTATTACTTTTGGTCTTGTAGTTTCTTTTCTTCTTGACTTAAATTTTATAATTATCATATAAGTAAAATCCAGAAATCCTTGAAAATACAGTGCTACAACTAAAGATTAAAATTTCTTTCAACCTGCCCCAACCCCTCTGTGTCCCTGAAGAGAGCTACTCCAGATATCAGGTTGTGTGCTCTTCAAGACCTTCCACTGAATTTATATATCTTTATATTTATAAAGATATGGCCAGGCATGGTGGTACACACCTTTAGTCCCAGCACTTGGGAAGCAGAGGCAGGCGGATCGGTTGTGAGTTTAAGGCCATCCTGGTTTACATAGTGAGTTCAGGTCAGCTGGGACTATAAGCAGACCCTGTCTCAAAGAGACCAAAAAAAAAAAAAAAAAAAAAACCCACTATTTGTTTTTTCTTCTTTTTTTTGTTTTGTTTTGTTTTGTTTTGTTTGCTTGTTTTGTTCTGTTTTGTTTTGAAACTGTCTTAGTATGTTATAAGCCCAGACTGGCCTCAAACTCACTGTCCTCCTACCTCAGCCTCCCTAGTGTATATGTTTTGGATTGTGTGTGTATGTACCTATATATCCTATTCCGCCATCTTAGTTTTTGTACAATTTCTTTCTGTAATATTCAGATAAGGAGCAAAGATATTTCTCAAATAAAAAGGTATAGAACTACTTTACATGATTTGAAACCTAAATTAGACAGGGTTTTAGTTACAAGCTGGGAACCATGGGGGCTAGAGAGATGGTTCAGTAGCTCATAGCACTGGCTGCTCTTGTAGAGGATTTGGTTCTCAGCACCCACAAGGTGGGTAACAACAGTTTATAGCTCTAGTTCCAGGGGATCTGACACCCTCTTCTGACCTCTGTGGACATTGCACTACACAGGTGCACTTAGACACATGCAGGCACTACACTCATACACATGATTAAAAACGAACTGATTGGGGCTGGAGAGATGGCTCAGCAGTTAAGAACACTGAATGTTCTTGCAGAAGATCCGGGTTCAAATCCCAGCAGTCCATAACTCCAGTCCTAGGGGATCCAACAGCCTCTTCTGGCCTCTGCATGGTCATTGCACGACATGGGTGCACTTACCTACATGCAGGCAATACACACATACACATTAAAAAATAATAAATTTTTTTTTAATTTAAAAAAAAACAAAACAAAAAACCCAAACTGGGAACCAGAAGCCTCATTGTTGACTGCTAGAAAGGAGACTTTTAGTTGTGCTTTCCTTAGTTGTTGATTAGCAACACTGATTTTGTCTGAGTAGATCCATATTCCCTTATTTTCAGTGTAAAGCTACTCTAATCTACATCCTTATCCATTTGACTTTTTTTTTTTTTTTTTTTTTGGTCTTTTTGAGACAGGGTCTCCCTGTTGCCTCTGCTGGCCTAGAGCTCGCTATGTAGACCAGGCTGGCCTTGAACTCACAGAGGTGTGCCTGCTTCTGCCGCTCCAGTGTGGGGACTAAGGCATGTGCATCCACACCCAGCTCCATTTGACTTTTTAAAAAATCAAGTTGGGCTAATTGAAAGGAGAAAAAATTTTAAGACAAAAAAAAAACCAAAAAAAAAAAAAAAAAAAACGTGAATATTTGACCTGTGCTCATTTGAGACTTAATCTGACCCATAGATCTGCTTCAGTTCTCACCTTAGGGAAGAGGCTTCTGCAGATGTAGCTTAGAAGCAAGACTGTTCCATGTGACACTTGTGTCCTGTTCTGTGCTGGCTCTCTCCTGCCTTTCAACACCAAGACACATGGCTCTGAAACTTGCCCAGTGTGGCTGCTTTTCAAGCAGAGTGAACTCTGCTCTTCTTGTAATGAGAAGTGCTAGCCCCCCTCCCCACCTCCAGCCAGAGAGAGTGCTGCACAATGTCAGGATTTAAAATGAAACCTTTGTTATAGCCCATGGGGAAAAATGGATCCAATCCAGCCGCAAACATATCACTCTCTGCCATTCCAATCTATCAAGAGTTTTAGCAGCTCTGAAACGTTTTATAGGGAAAAAAAGCTTTGTTTTGTTTTGTTTTTTGTTTTGTTTTGTTTTGTTTTGTTTTGGGAGAGGCACTTGAAGTGGTATTTGGGAGTAAAAAAAGCACATGCATGGCATGTTTTGTGCCAGTGAGAAAGAGGACAGCTGAGCAGAGGGAGCTGGAATGTAAACTGTAATTGGCCCATATCTGTGGCATGACTTCTGGGCACCAGGGGGTCAGCAATAGGAGTTTCCATCCAAAAGCCAGGAATGAGATTGCCAAAATTCCATAAAGTTCTGGGGTTTTCTAATCTGAGGAGGATCCTTGCTATTCAACAGTAAAGACAAAGGTTGGGTGAAACTAACAGCATTTTTGTAAGAGTTGAAACTGTGCTGTGTCTTTTGAGAAGGATTCCCTGCCCTCTAGCTTTTAAGAAGCTGTTTATTAATCCAACCTAGAGCTGTTCCCACTATACCCCTCAGTGCACCATAAGCAGTTTGATGGCGAAAGGGTGGGAGTAAAAGATTCTTTACTGACCACAGATTGTTCGACATGGCCCTAAGGCCTTGTGTGCCTGGTTTCTCTCTCTAGCACCAAGTTTGAGTTTGCTTTTTATTTCAGAGAACTTCAGCTGTGGTTTATTCCTATTGCCAAAGGAGCTACAAGCATGCACCACTGTTTAGGATCCAGTGGCCACATTTGGCAAGCAATGGTTTGAATGACCTCTCCTTAGGAGCCCTAGGTCACTGGCTGGATTTCTGCCTCCCTACATTACAGGCTCTTCCTGTATTGGGAGTGGCAGTTGGCCAGGGCATTGTATTTCCACTGGCCTGAAAACATACAGACCCTAATGAGTAGAGGCTTGTGAGAGGGAGGATAGCAACACAGGAAAGGCTACAACAGATCATCAGGGCCCTAGGTCTTGGGGTTGTTCAAAGGGAAATTCAGGATCCCTGAGTGGGGCAGTTAGTGTAGTAGTACTTAAGAAGGCAGAACTACACCTAATTTCTCTTTTTTCTTTTCTCTTCTTCCCTCCCTCTCTCCCTTTTCTCTTCTTCCCTCCTCTCACTTCTCCTTTGTTCTCCTCCTCCCTCCTCTTCCTCCTCTTCCTCTCCTGATTCTAGGCTGGCCTTAAACTTGAGATCTTACTACCTCAGACTCCTAAGTGCTGTGATTATAGGCATGTGCCACCATACCTGGTTTCTGAAGTAATTTTTTCAGTAAAGAATCTTTAGCTGTGGGGATGGAGTGGTAGCTCAGTGGTTAACAGTGCTTGCTGCTCTTCTAGAGGATCTGAGTTTAGTTCCTGGCATCCATTTTGAGTGTCTCACAACTACCTGTAACTTTAGCTCCAGGGAATCTGACACCCCCTTCTGGCTTCTCCAGGCACCTGCACTCTCATGGCATACACTCACACAAACAAACACACATAAATTTAAAAAAAAAATTTAAAGGAATCTTTAGCTTCATGAGATGGCTTTTATTTACTTATTTATTTTTATTTTATGTATATGTGTGTATTGCCTCCATGTAGGTAAGTGCACCCATGTTGTACAATGCCCTCAGAGGACAGAAAGACTGTCAGATCCCCTGGAACTGGGAGTTATGGAACAGTTGTTAGCTGCCATGTGGGTGCTGGGATTCGAATCCAGGTCTTCTGCAAGAACAGTCAGTGTTCTTAACCACTAAGCCATCTCTCCAGCTCTGTTTATTTATTTATATTTTTTTTTTATTTTTTTGTCTTTTTGAGACAGTGTCTCCCTGTGGCCCCAGCTGACCTGAAATGCTCTATGTAGATCAGGCTGGCTTCAAACTCAGAGATCCACCTACCTCTGCCTCCAAACTGTTGGGATTAAAGGCATGCACCACCATGACCAGCTTATGAGATGGCTTTTAAAGAGTACAGTTTTCCGGCTGGTGGCTCAGCAGTTAAGAACACTGGCTGTTCTTGCAGAAGACCCGGGACCCACATGGCAGCTAACAACTGTCAGTAACTCCAGTTCCAGTGGATCTGACAGCCTCTTCTGTCTTCCTCGCGCATTGCACAACATGGGTGCACTTACCTACATGCAGACAATACATGCATACACATAAAATAAAAATAATAAAATTTTTTTAAAAGTATGTTTTCACCGGGTATGGTGGCACACACCTTTAATCCCAGCACTTAGGAGCCAGAGGCAGGGGGATCTTTTTGAGTTCGAGGCCCCTGGGCTACTCACATATGTGTGCATTTAGATACATGCAGGCAATACACTTTTAAAAAAAAAAAAAAAAAAAAAAAAAAAAAAAAGTACAGTTTTCATTTCAGAGTTTTAGGGACAATGTAGGTGTTAGAGCTTAAAGGAATTTGTTCATTATTTAGAAAAACTTAGGTCAGTTTGAATCCATGCATTGCTGAGGGTTAGAAATAACATACCAAAGTATAATAACACAGCCGGGCATGGTGGTGCACACCCTTAATCCCAGTACTCAGGAGGCAGAGGCAGGAGGATCTCTCTGAGTTCAAGGCCAGCCTGGTCCACATAGTGATTTCCAGGCCAGCTGAGGCTATGGGGAGACCCTGTCTCAAAAAAGACCAAAAGAAAAAATATAACTCATAGTTATTTATCTAGTAATTGTTTTCATCCCTAAACTTCGAAGACTTTATTCTTTTTTTCTTCTATTTGTGCAAAATTGTAGGATAATACGAAGGTATATGAGAGAAGCAAAGCTTCCTAGGTATTAGTTGTCTGCTTTGGGGTTGGGGAAGTGGTCTTCCCAAGTACTCTTGAGGATGTGCCTCAATAATGGGCTCCCTGTATCTGTAGGATGGAGACATTCCCTGTGGTGGCTGAGAAGGTACTCAAGGAGTTCCAGGTGTTGCTGCAGCATAGCCCATCTCCTATCGGAAGTACCCGTATGCTGCAGCTTATGACCATCAACATGTTTGCTGTACATAACTCCCAGTTAAAAGGTAAGTCCAGTTCTTCCCCTTAGAGATCTATTTAGTGTCTTTTCTGTGCTACTTTTACACACACACACACACACACACACACACACACACACAAGTACTCACTATTCTCAGATCTTTAGTTTAACTCTCTGAATTCTTTGAGACTCTCCAGTGCTTGGGTGGGATAGAACGAAAGCTTCATGAGTATAGAGTTTAGTTTGAAAACCCAGAGATGCTGTTGCACATCTGGCCATGCTAACAGCAGCATCAAGGCCTCTTGGAGGCTGCAAACCTAGTACTTCTCCCAAGGGAGAGGCATTGCTGAAATGTTTCATTGCAGAGACCGTATGCTTGGCAGGGATTGGAAATTGCTGTTTCTGGACTCATGTACCCTGTTTGTTCAATATGGAAAAGTCTAGTTCCCTATGGGATATCCCTTGTGGGAGCCTGCCAGAGAATAAGAACAGAGAATTGATGAGCTTTGGTGACTCAAATCTGGAAGCACAAAAACCACCAGACCCAGAATTTGGCTAGTATACTGGTATGCACTCTGAAGCGCTTTTCTGAACACTCTGGGATTTTTTTTTTTTTTTTTTTTGGTTTGGGATGGGGAGTGGAGGAGGGAAGGGCAGATTGGCAGGATTTTAAAATGTTCTGATGACCATGTCACATTCAAAGGATGTTTCTAGGATTCCTTCCCTTCCCTCCACTTTATTGAGGTAAGGATGATGTGGTTTGACTTGATGGAAATATGTAGTACGGGGTGGCATTATTTTGTGTGTTTCTTTGCAGTTTTTGGTCCATGTTGCCAAGGAATCATTCCAGAGCATTGGCAGAGAGTGTTTGTCAGATACTTATCTGAAATGCCAGGAAGTAGGAATTGCCCCATGGAGACTGTGTTGTAAAGCAGATCTAGTGTTTCCAGACAGTGCCACTGACTCTCTTGTACCTTTTCTCAGCGATTTCTCTTAACCCTGAAGTTGATTCTTTTCCTTCCTATTTGTATTTGGGATTTATGCTCAACTTGGTGGTAGTGGGGAACTTCTTCCCTGGTAAGTGAGCATGCCATACTTTCTCTGGAAATAGGGGGTCCTCCTGGGACCCAGGGAGGTCTTTAGCTAGTCTGCCTGGGTTTTCAATCACATTTGAATTCTGGAGGACTTTTTCCTGTCCGGCTGACTGCTGTAGTATTTCAGATTTCCAGCAGAAGGCAAGATGCAGAGACTTTGGAGCCTTTTTCAACTTAGCTAACTATTCCTGAGGTAACTGTTTCTTTAAGTGAGGCTGCAGTGGGGCATCGGATCTTGAGGGGCAGTGCTGATTTCTAGTACCAAGGAAATAAAATTTGTGCAGTGCTATCCTGGTGAGGCTGTGCAGTCCAAAAGGGAGGGAAATTCTACTAAGAAGGAAGCTCACTGGGCTCTGGTACGGGGACTTCCAGAGTTGCCCTTTTTAGTTTTTTCTCTTACCCAAACTACCCACTCCTTGGTGTGAGCTGCCTGTCACATACCTAAGCCACATTATTCAGCAACAAATGACCTGTAGCTGCTGTAGGTGTGAATGTAAAGGGCCTGCAGCTCTTGCCTGTGAAGCATCTGTTTTCAACAGCTTCTACTCCATGGAAAGGAGTACCCTGGCCTCTTTCATAGGCCACCAGTGAGTCCTTTTCTTAGAGCTGTTGTTAAGTAAAGGTTAAGAAAATATGGGTGAAAGGAAGGTGAATGTAGAAAAAGACTGTTCTCTTCTTTGAGGTCGAGATACCTAGGACTTTACTGTAGTTGGTCATAAGGAAGATCCTCTAGTTAGGAATAACAAATAAAAGCTTAAGACCTTGCCCTGGCTCTCACCTCCATGAGGCAAGAGGAGCCTAAGCTGAGGTGGTCACAGGCTCCAAGGGTGGTTCAGGGAAAAACAGCCCAGGCCACAGGATATAACACTCAACTAGGACACGGAGGTCTGTGGACGCGCTGCCAAGTACCCGGTGTGCAGCTGAGGCGGCCATCCAGACCCCACTGTGTGGGCTGCCATTGGGAGAGGGGTGAACAGAGCACTCAGCAGGGCTGGTTGGTGGGAAGATGCACTTTTCCATTTCCCAGCACATGAGTCATCTTTGGGCCCCTGTGCTGTGCTTGCACGGACAGTGGCAAGAAGGGGGTGTTGTGGCTGAGTAGCAGCATCTGTGCTGGGGGTGGAAATAGAAGGGGGTTGGGGAGAGGGTAAAGGTTTAAATCCTTCACTAATCAGCAACAGTTTGAATCACATTTTTATGAGTAAGGAAGTGATAAATCAAACTCTGCGTGTTCAGCCCCCAAGTCCTGTCAGCTTGTGCCCTTCTAGAGGGTTCTCTCCCAGCCAGTCTGCAGGCTATCAGAGTCACCTCCCAGTCACAGATCCCTGGCTCTTTGAAACCAGGAAGCAAGGCCTGATGCAGCATAGCCCTCCCAGGTGCTAGGAGTCTATGGTGATTTGGCAGTCACTGCAATTTACAGAACATCTGGACCATCATTTTTCTTTCCATTCCCTCTTGCATGTGTCCTTCTGGGTGGCTGTTTGCATGTGTCAGTTCCTAGACTTTGTGGAGGAGAGGATTCCAGCCTGAAACAGAGGTGATCTTGTAGCCCACAAGGCTATTAGATCCTCTGTATCTGTGCCTGAGCCATCCCCATGGATGTGGGGTCAGGATAATGATTTGGAAAGCAACAGAGAGACATCCTTACTTAAAAAGTATGTCTTTTGCTGATTCCTCTAATACTGTAATACTGCCATGAATAATTTTTTTGTGTTCAATGCCACTTTTGTAGTATCTTCCTTCTTTTCACAATATCATTAGGCCAGGAATGGAAGTGATATGGCTGTTAACTCTTTATTGTGTTTACTTTTCCAGTATGCTTTCATTGTAGACATAGAACTTTAAAAAAGCATTGGATGGTGCAGCAGACAAAATGGAGGGAACAACTGAGATGCAGGAGAATGGCTTCTTTCCTTTTCGGAGAGGGTTTTATTTCCTCTATCATGTAAACCCTATGTAAAATCCTACATTAGTGGACTACAGTCTAGAATCCTAATGTTCTCTAGTGATATGGTTGGAGACAGACACATTTAGGATCAAGATAGGGGTATTTAAAGTTCCTGGCACAGGGTCTGGTATTTCTTAGGCACAAGGTATTTGTTGAATATATGAATGAGGAAGACAACAGCACTAGGAAGCTTTGTTTCTTACTTGGTATGTGTCTAAAAGTAGTGGCTAAATAGGCAGTTCCCAGAGTGATGTCATAATGCCTATAGCAGTCTGAGCCTGAAAGGAGAAAGGGCCTTCTTCATATGTTTCAGTATTTAATACTTCAGTAGCCACCTGATTGAATGATGTGGGGCTGGAGGGAGAACTGTTGAGCTAAACCATAAATATTCTTAAGAACTTTTAATTTTTAAAAAATTCTTCAATATAAGGAAATAAAACTAGCTTTTTTTTTTTTGGTCTTTTTGAGACAGGGTCTCCTTGTAGCCCCAGCTGTCCTGGAACACACTATGTAGATCAGGCTGGCCTTGAACTCACAAAGATCTGCCTGCCTCTGCCTCTGCCTCCCAAGTGCTGGGATTAAAGGCATGCACCACCACGCCAGGCCCAAAACTAGCTTCTTAAAGACAAATAATTGAAGCAGCATTTGTGGTAGGGCATCACTGAAACCTCTTTGTATCCCCCATCTGTGCCCAGTTTGCTCCAATCTGGCCTTCCCCTCATCTCCCCATCCCCCATTCTCTTTTTCAAAAATATGTTTTATAATTTTTGAAATCAAAACCATCTCAGGCACACACTGTTTTATTTTACTGTATTATTGGATTATATTTCCTATAAATCATTGGATGTTACTCATTGGCCACCACTGGAATAACTTCCCTTCTCTGTGCTCTGACCTTTTCATTTTTCCTCTATCAGTTCCTAGAGTATGTCTCCATTTGAGCCCTGCAGAAAAGCCCTGGTAGCAGCAGGAGGGCACCCAAGAGATGCTTCTTGCATGTGCTGTTAATGTTGTTTGCTCTGAAAGAACATTTAGGGGTTGGAATTGAGGTAGAACTAGATTGACTTTCCTTTATGATGATTTATGTTTCTTTTGTTTTGGTTTTCTTTCTGTTTTTTTTGATACACATTCTCATTCTGTAGCCCAAGATTGGCTTCAAATTTTCGAGATCCTCCTGCCTCAGCCTCCTGAGACTAGGATGATTGGTGTACACACCACATCAAGCATATGCGTGACTTTATGGTATTACTGTTTCTGAATTGTGGGGGATAGAGGAAGTGCTACATGTGTATCTCAGGAGGGATTGAAAACCACAGCTGCCTACCTGATACTAACAGAGCTTTTAATCTGTAGGTGTGGATTCTTCATGCTGTTGGTTATATATGGGAGTTGACTCTAATTGAGAAGTTCAGTCACAATCAAAGTTCAGGTCAGTTCAGATGCATACAGCATCCTTAAGACCTTAGGAAAAGCAGTTTTCCTCCTATGTCAAGTCACTTCTGAGACTTTCCCTAAAGTAAAATGTATGAAGTATCTAATCCTCTACTGTCAGAGCAATTCCACAGGAAATCCACCTTTCATAAGGGGTTACATCGAGTTTAGCTGTGTAAACTATCCCTCTCATTCCTCCTATTTCTCTGGTAGCAGACTCTTTCTCTACAGGGATCCACAAGATTTCTCTAACAATCAGCACTACCTGGTCTTCATTTTCAGGTCTCTTTAGGTTAGAGTAAATTAACAGAGATGGCTAGCAAATTTTGTGAGGAGTACAAAGATCAGAAAAGGTTAGACTCGGGAAGGCGGGCTGCAGGAGGCTGTGTTAGTAGGCTTTTCCTCTGTCAGCAGACATCATCCCTTGGCAATCTGATTATGTCTGCAGCCATGATTCTCTAGAAAAGAAGAAAAAGTGAAAGAAGTAAGCTAATCAGTGGTCTCACCTATCTTTCTAACTCCGAATTCCAGAATCTTTCTTGTTTTCAGGATGAATCTACTAATTTAGGGTTAGGAAGGAAAAACAGTTGTAAAAAGTTAAATGAGAAAATTTAGTCATGCTAATAAAATTGACCTTACTCTTAACATATCAGTTAAAGAAATGGCATTTGCTTGCTTGAACATAGCCATGTGGTTTGTATCCATGGTTGGTTTGTTGTTGTGCTGAGGTGCTGTATCCAGTTGTGTCCAGTGATTGTGCTGAGTGGTACATTTCACTTTTTTTTTTGTATTTTTGAGACAGGGTCTCCCTGTAGCTCTAGCTGACCTGGGACTCACTATGTAGACCAGGCTGGCCTGGAACTCACATAGATCTGCCTGCCTCTACCTCTAGAGTGCTGGGATTAAAGGCGTGCACCACCACACCTGACCTTTCTGTTGCTATATTATTGCTTCTTGATTTGACATTTTTCCCTCACCTGGAAGGACTTATACTTGAAGGGAAATGTTGTTTGGGGGGAATTTTGGCAGTCACCTGTTCCATGTTATTTTTTTTTTTTTAAATAAACTCCTGAGCAGTAAAATTATAAATGTCTGTCTTGGAGGGGGAAGTAGGCTGAACCTAGGCCCAGGCCAGGTATGTACTGTGTGTTGAAAACTTAAGGAGAAGAAATACAATTTTCAGAAAATACTACCAGTAATGGCAACAGCAGCAACAACTGTGAAGATACACAGTAGCCTTTTATACCTAGTACATTTTTGTTTTCATTTGATTTTTCTGTCAGTCCTCTGATATAGGTTAGACAGAATTTTGGGTTCTACTTCATAGATTGGGAGAAATGTATCAGAAAACTTGAGTAACTCAAGATTGCACAACTAGTAAGTTATCCCCAGTCTTAGGATTCCAGCCTTCTCTATCAGAAGACATAAAAACTTCTCTAAATACTACCTAGACAATTCAAAACTTTTTTCCTCCCTAACCTGAGCAGGCTGCTATGCTTTCATGAGAAAAGTGATCCATGAATCAGATCTGAGATTAGAAGCGGAATAGACATGTGAGAGAGTTGGAGGAAGTCAGAACTCTCCCAAGTGTTTAAGGGTCAAGAGTAGAAGTACACAGGCAATAAGCAGGCAGAAGGTTAAAGCTGTATGTAGTCCATCTTTACATTGTCATGGATGAGGGGGAGTCTGCCTCTCACAATGGAAAGTATTTGTTCATGGCCAGTTGGTAAAAAGTATTTGGTCTTTCTCTTAATTTGACACGTATAAAATGTCTCCTGAAAGGGAGTGGGTGTGAGAACTTCCTAGATACAGTGCTATTTTCGCCATTACTTCTGGTATCTGTTGCTTTTTAAAAAGAAGCTTTATACATAATTTAAAGAGAAGATACTACTTTTCTATGATATGGAATAACTTAAGTACTGACATTCTAGTTCCTTTTTATTTTTTGGTCTCTTTGAGAGAGGGTCTCCCTGTAGCCCCAGCTGGTCTGGAGCTCAGTGTGTAGACCAGGCTGGCCTCGAACCACAGAGGTTCTATAGGGAGACCCTGTCTCAAAAAAAGACCAAAAAAAAAGAAATTTCAATAAAAAATTTTAAAAATATATAGATATGTATGTATATATATAGAGAAGGAAAGTTTATATAGAAGAAAATGCACCCATTTAAAACATGCATTTCAGTCAATTTGATTAGCTTATGTGCCCAAGGAACTAGTTAATTATCATAGTCAAGATATGAATATTTGCATCATCCCAGAAAATTCTTGTTGAGCCCACCCAGGTAATTTCAATCCCTGGCCCTAGGCAACCACTTTCCTTTGCTATAGTTAGCTCTGTGTTTTCTAGAGTTTCATGCAAGTGGAATCATACAATGCATGCTTTTTTGTGTCTACCTCAGAATGTGTTTTTGAGATTTATTCATATTGCATATATCAGTATTTTATTCTTTTGTATTACTGAATAGTAAGTACCCTGTTGTAAAGAGATAATTAAATTTTTTTTATGTGTATATGTATATTGACTGCATGTAGGTGAGTGCACCCATGTCGTGCAATGCCCACAGAGGACAGAAGAGGCCATCAGATCCCCTGGGACTGGAGTTACGGACAGTTGTTAACTGCCATGTGGGTGCTGGGATTCAAACCCGGGTCTTCTGCATGAACATCACAGTGTTCTTAACCGCCGAGCCATCTCTCCAGCCCTATTTAAAATTTTTTATTTATTCTTTTGTTTGTATAATGTGTGTAGGTATATGTGTGCTACAACTTTCTAGAGTTGGTTCTTTCACATAGGTTCTGAACTCAGATTATTAGTCTTGTGCAGCTGTATAGTGCTTTTACCTGTTGAGACATCTTGATGGTGTTTTTTTTTTAAATCCAGGTACCCATTGAACATTTGGGTTGTTTCTAGTTTTGAGCTATTGTGAATAAAACTGCCATGAACATTTCTATATGTCTTTTGGTGGATATATTTTCATTTCTCTTCTGTAAATTCCTAGGACTGGATTTGGTGGATCATGTGATAGGTGTACATTTAATAAGAAACTGCTACTGTTGGACCATTTAACATTTAACATTCTTAGCTTGGCATGGTGGCACACGTCTTTAATCCCAGCACTTGGGAGGCAGAGGCAGGTGGATCTCTGTGAGTTCAGGGCCAGCCTGGTCTACATAGTGAGTTCCAGGACAGCTATGGCTACAGGGAGACCCTGTAAAAACACCCCCCCCCAAAAAAAAACCATTTAACATTCTTGACATCAGTGTGAGAGAGTCCCATTCTCTTTATATCTTTGCCAACAATATTTGATGTTGTCAGTGCTTTCACTTTAGCTATTCTAGTACTTTATTTTGGTTTTAAATTGTGTTTCTCTAATGAATGATTTTTCATATACTGGGCTATTTGTGTCTCTCATTTGCTGAATTTAAGTCTCATTTATTTATTTATTTATTTATTTATTTATTGACTTATTTATTGACTTATTTATTGACTTATAGCTTGCTATGGTGACCAGGCTGACCTCAATCTCACAGAGATTTGCCTGCATCTGTCTCCCAAGTGCTGGGATTAAAAGCATGCACCATCACACTCAGTTTCTTTCCCATTTTTAATATCAAGTTGTTTTTATTATTTAGAATTTTTACAAGGGGGATTAGAAAGATGACTCAGTGGTCAAGAGCACTGGCTTCTCTTGCAAAAGGGCCTGGGCTTGGTTCCTAGCACCTACATGGTGGCTAGCACCCATCCTTAACTCCAGTTCCATGGGATCTGATGCCGTCTTTTGACCTCCATGGGCATTACATGCATATGGTGCACCTCACAGACATGCAGGTAAAACATTCATACACACAAAATAAAAATAAATAAATAAAAATTTAGGAATTCTTTACAAAGGCTAAAGGGACAGTTCAATGGTTAGAGCACTTGTTGCTCTTGCAGAGGACCTGCATTTGAATCCCAACACCCATGTGGCAGTTAACAACCATCTAAAGCTCTAGTTTCAGGAAATCTGGTGCCCACTTCTGGTCTCCACTGGCATTGCAGCACATGAGTATACTTACATACATGCAGGGAAAACACATAAATAAAAATAAATATAATAAGTTTATATTATATTGTAATTTATTTATATAATATTTATATATAACTAAATTTTAATGTATTATATAAATTATATTTAAATGTATATATTACATGTCGATATATATTAATATAAATT
>NW_008333884.1:3761007-3762801 GCF_000622305.1 Nannospalax galili | reverse complement strand
TTAAGCCCCTTATCAGATAAATTTGCAAATATTTTCTCTCAGTACTTCTCCATTCCTTGCCTATTCAATTTTTCTCTCTTACCTTTGTTTCTTTGTTTTTGTGGTACTAGGAATCCAGAGCTTTGTGTATGTAGGCAAGTGCTGTGCTATTGAACCTATGTTCCCAACCTCACTTAACCTCCTGGATGGAATTATTATTCTCCATCTCATAACTCATTCCCCAAAGTTCCTTTTCTTTCATTGATGGTCATAGGAAGTATAGTATGTGTAATTACCTTCTCAAAAGTCAGACACTAATCAGTACTTTCCTACCCTCCACAACACAAGGACCACAGAGCACTGAAATTCTGTGCATGTGTGTGCTTTTGTTGCCGTGAATATTATTAATTTTTTTACTTTTAAGTTCTATAAGGCAAATTGTTTGTTTCCTTAGTTTCTGAGAGGCTTTGAGCCTGGTGTTCTGCTGCAGTCTCCTGAGTTCTGGGATTAGAGGTATGTGCACTACACTAGGCCTGTACATGCACTTTTCCATTTCACACTCTGATAATTTTCTGTTTCACTGATGTATATTCTTTCAAATTTTTTTTTTTTTCCTGTTTGAGACAGGGTCTCTCTGTAGCCTCAGCTGGCCTGGAACTCACTATGTAGATCAGGCTGACCTTGAACTCACAGAGATCCACCTGCCTCTGCCTCCCAAGTGCTGGGATTAAAGGCATGTGCCACCATGCCTGTCTTAAATTTTTTTTTTAGTGAAGATGAGAAGCTTTGTTGTTCTTGAATTTTTGTGTATATGTGTAGTATATTTGTGTGTATGTGTATGTGTGAAAGTATATACACCCTGTGTACACGTTTGGAAGCCAGAGTTGAGTGTTTGGTGTCTTCTTCCTCTATCACTCTCCACCTTATTTTTAGAGACAAGGTCTCTCATTGATCCTGGACCTTGCTGTTTTGTCTAGACTGACTGGCCAACAAGCCCCTGGGAATCTACCTGTTTCCACTCCAACAGTGCTGTGGTTACAGACATGAATGACACCCAGCTTTTACCTGGACGCTGCAGCTCCAAACTCAGGTCCTCATCCCCACTGAACCATCTCCTCAGCTTGAAACATTTTTATTTTGCTTTAACAAGGCTGTTTTACTAATTTTTTAAAATATTTAATTTATGAGCATATTGCCTGCATTTATGTGAGTGTATCCATGTTGTGCAATGCCGTGGAGGTCAGAAGAGGGTGTCACATTTCCCTGGAACTAGAGTTAAGGACAGTTTGTAGCTGCCATATGGGTGCTGGGAATTGAACCTGGGTCCTCAGCAAGAGCAGTCATTGCTCTTAAGCTCTGAGCCATCTCTCCAGACCCTTACCTTATTTCTTAAACGATTGTATTCATTAGTGCTAGAATTCTAGGTTAACATTTTTTGTGGGTTTTTTTGCTTTTGTTTTTGTTTTTCTTCCTTCAGACAGTTAAGAAATTTCACTGTTGGGGCTGAGTTCACTTCCTAGCACCAACATGCGTGACAGTTAACAAGTTAGTCTGTAACTCCAGTTCCAGAGTATCCAGTGCCTTCTTCTGGCCTCTACATGCATTGCACACGTGGGCATTGCACACACGTGGTGTGCTTACGTACATGCAGGCAAAACACTCACACACATAAAAATAAACTGGGCATGGTGGCACATGCCTTTAATCCCAGCACTTGGGAGGCAGAGGCAGGTGGGTCTTTGTGAGTTCGAGGCCAGCCTGGTCTACATAGTGAGTTTCAGAACAGCTGGGGCTACAAGGAGACCCTGCCTCAAA
>NW_008333884.1:3749087-3760854 GCF_000622305.1 Nannospalax galili | reverse complement strand
TCCTGCTAGGCGTTTGTTGGGTTTCTTGTTATCTTTGGATTGTTTTTTTTTTTTTTCCATCAGTCTTGGAAAAAATCTTAGTGTTTTGTTTTGTTTTGTTTTTCCTCCAAGTATTGCTGTCCCCGTGCTTTCTCTTTTCTTTCAGTGGCTCTGATTAGACATCATAGGCTTCTTTTGTCTTTAATATCTGTAAGCCTCTACTTATTTTTTTTTTCTGACTCTTGTTTCTGTGCTGCATTGCATATAACTTCCTTAACTCATTTTTCTAGTTAATCAAACTTCCCTTTAACTATATTTAATCTGCTATTAAATATTCCCATTGAGTTTTTAATATTATTACATATATTTTATTTCTAGGTTTTTGTTGTCATATGCTTTGATTTATTCCCAGAGCATATTCTTAAGCTTGTCTTTTGTTTCATTGACATATTGGGATGCCTTAGCTACAGCCTTGTGGGAGCCTAACTTTGTTCAGCTTCCTTTTTTGTTGGCTGTGTCCACAAAGCCTAGGAAACAAAAGTTCAAGTCTATAAGGTAGCACATTTCCTGAGGTTACGGACTGGTTATATACACTTACCTTTATTCAGTCTTTAACTTTACATTTCCATTTTATGGCTGACAAGATGGCTCAGTGGATAAAGGCACTTACTACCAACCTGAATTCAATCCCTAGGTCTTGCATGGCAGAAGGATAGATCTGACTTCCAAAAGTTGTCCTATGACCTCCATATGTACTGGTTATATACACTTACCTTTATTCAGTCTTTAACTTTACATTTCCATTTTATGGCTGACAAGATGGCTCAGTGGATAAAGGCACTTACTACCAAACTGAATTCAATCCCTAGGTCTTGCATGGCAGAAGGATAGATCTGACTTCCAAAAGTTGTCCTGTGACCTCCATATGTGTGCCATGGCATGCACTCTTCCTCTCCTCTGCCATACACAAAATAAATAAATGTAATTAAAAAAAAATTTTTTTTTTTTTAAAGATTCCAATCTAGGTGCTGGAAAGATGCTCAGCAGTTAAGAGCATTGTTCTTGCAGAGCACCTGGGTTCGATTCTCAGCACCCACATTGTGACTAACAGCGATCCATAACTCTAGTTCCAGGGGATATGACGCCCTCTTCTGGCCTCTGTGGGCATTGCATGACACAACTGCACTGACATGAAGGCAATATACTCATACACATATAGTAAAAATAATAAATAATTTTTTTTGTCTTATTGAGACAGGGTCTCTCTGTAGCTCCATCTGACCTGGAACTCACTATGTAGACCAGGCTGGCCTCGAATTCACGGAGATCTGCCTGCCTCTGCCTCCCGAGTGCTGGGATTAAAGTTGTGTGCCACCACACCTGGCAGTAAATAAATTTTTTAAGAAAGATTCCAATCTGTAGTTGTAGCCAGGTAGTTGTTAGGGCAGTGGACTAGGGGAGAAAAAGATGTTTTCATTTACTAGCTCATCAGTGCTTTCTGAGAAGATTTTGAAAATATTTTTTCCTAGACAGTTTGTTGTTATTGGAAGAGGAGATCTGGGTATTTAGTTGGCCCATCATAAAAAATGCTGTGATTTGCGTGGGGCGTGGTGGTGCACCCCTGTAGTCCCAGCACTTGGGAGGCAGAGGCAGGTGGATCTCTATGAGTTTGAGGCTAGCCTGGTCTACATAGTGAGTTCCAGGCCAGCTGGGGCTACTGAGAGACCCTGTCTCAAAAAGATTTAAACAAAAAAAAAAAGCTGTGATTCCTTTTTTTAGTCTTATTTTAACTTTTTTTCCTTTTTTGATTTTTAAATTATTTTTATTTTTTTATTTACTTACTTACTTAATTAATTAATTAATTTTTTTGTCTTTTTGAGACAGGGTGTCCCTGCAGCCCCAGCTGGCCTGGAACTCACTGTGTAGACCATGCTGTCCTGAATCTCACAGAAATCCTCTGTCTCTGCCTCCCAAGTGCTGTGATTAAAGTATATGCTACCTCACCCAACTATTTAATTCTTTTTATTATTTTTATTTTATGTGTATGAATATTATGCCTGCACATATGTAAATGCACCCATGTCGTGCAATGCCCATGGAGGTCAGAAGACAAGTATCATAATATTTATACTTCCTCCCTCATCCACAGTCTCCCATACCCCCCACACCAGATTTCATACATTCTGTCATATGTGTGTGTGTGTGTGTGTGTATGTTAAGGCCTATCAAGTCAAGTTAGTATGCCAGATGTCCCTCAGTACAAGTTCATCCACTGGGGTCTAGTCAGCCTATTGAGTCTCTCCCTTAATAGCTTTCCCTCACCTAGCAGTAATCAGCTGCCAATAGCTCTTCAGCTAAGGTTGGGGCCTGCTGCCCATTTTCCCAGTTCTATGCTGGGATTTGTCTGGTTGAATTTGCATTGGGTCCTGTGTATGCTGTCACCATTGCTTGTAAGTTCATATGAGCAAGGTCCCAGGAGCCTGTAAGACTGTTTCCATATGGTCTAACATTTCCTCCCCTGGCTGTTAAAATCTTTCCACCCCCTCTTCTACAATGGTCCCTGAGCCCTGGGTGGGTGAAGTCAAATATAGGAGTCCTGTCTAGGGACCCACATTCTGCGGACTTTTATTCTCTACACTTTGGCCATTTGTGGCCTTTTGTGTTCATCGACCTCTGTTGCGTGAGGGAGCTTGGTTGATGAGAGTTGAGAGATGCATTAGTATTTTCTCTACTCCTTGTTCCATGACGTTCCGTGAGCCTTAGGTGTAGAAGATCCATTGTAGATGTGTCACTTAAGGTTGGGCATCTCACAGACACTTATTCTATGTATGACCAGTTGTGGAATACTATAATAGTCTCCATCTGTTGCAAAAGAAGCTTCTTTGATGAGTGGTGATTGGCATACTTGTCTATAAATAAAAGGATCCATATTTAGCATGTAGTAAGAAATTACATTGATCTAGGAATGTAACAGCCTTAAAGTTTTCTCTGAGATCTGTGACCTCTCAGCCATGTGTATTTGTTTACAGTGCCACACATGAGTTCCCTCCCAGTGAGTGGGCCCTTTTACCTTTTAAAAATTATGTTTTTGTTTGCTGGGTATGGTGGCGCACGCCTTTAATCCCAGCACTCGGGAGGCAGAGGCAGGCAGATCTCTGTGAGTTCAAGGCCAGCCTGGTCTACATAGTGAGTTCCAGGACAGGTGGGGCTACAGGGAGACCCTGTCTCAAAAAGACCACAAAAAAAAAAATTATGTTTTTGAGATAAGGCTGACTCTGTAGCACAGGCTGGCCTCAAACTCACAGCAGTCTTCCTGTCTCAGCCTCCTAAGTATTGGGATTACAGACATGAGCTATACACCTATCCTCTTTTGCTTTTTATCATCAGACTCAAGCTTCTGTTTCTTCAGCTGTACTTATAAGCAGTTTGTACTTAAAAGCACCAATATCCAGAGGGACAAAAGCATGAAGGTTCCTCTGTCAATGAGTAGCTCCTTTCCAGTTTCTGTCCATTTACAGCCTTGTGTTGTGGCAGATAATATTAAAAGGCCCATGTTTCCCAATTTTCCCTAGAAATGGTCCACGTATAGGACACTTGCTCTGAGAGCTAATTGGGAGGGGGTAAAAGGTAAAGGAAGGCCTGTAGCTGAAGTGATAAATATCATTTATTGCCAAAAGAATGTGAGCTAGCAATCTGGAAGAGAGTGCTTTCTTGTTTCAGCCACATTACATTACATATCTGGTGAACCCTGTTGGCCCATAAAATCCTTTCCATTAGTCAGGGTTTGCCATACTTTTGTTCTTGACTGCTGCTGTTTTTAGAGCTGTTTGGTTGCTTGCATGTCTCAGTTTCCTTTTCAGAAGGCAGACTGTCATGTGTTTTGGAATGCATTTACTGTAATTGGAGCTTTTTAGCTTGGTTAAGTTGTCTCTTCAGATCTAAGATTCATGTTTTGAAGCCTATGTTCAGAAAATGCCCGTGTGATCCCTTGCCCCAAGTGCCAACAAGCAGATGCAGCAATTGACACGCTGCAGGGAGTTTCCAACTGCTGGGCAGCTTTCTGAAATCCAGACACGTGCTGTTCACACTTTGGCTTCTGAGGCAGGGATCAGTGGTTAATAGAGAGGAGGTGCTGGCAGGGGACTGGAGGGAGAAAGATCTCATAATGCTTGCCCAAGGCTGAAGGCTGTGTCAGCTTTCTTCCTTTCTTTTCCAGCTGGCGTTGGTAGGGTAGAGTAAATCACTGTAGAGTGGTTATGAACTCACTGGGGACTTTCTATGAGGCACATCTGTGACGTCACCCTGTTATCACTGTCTGTTCTGCATAATCTCTTTTCACTTCTCCCCTGAGAGAGGGTGATACCCAGAATTCATGTCAGGGCCATGAGCACAGGGAAATATTTGGTAACCACTGTCTTTGAGATGCCTGCTAAGAGTGCACGCTCAGGCTATTGCCACATTCTTCACAATTCCTCACTGGAAGAAAAAAACCTTCCCTGAATACATGACCTGAATGCCCATTGTAGTTGTACCTTCTGTTTAAGTATGGGAGAAGAAAAATCTAGAAAGTTTTGAAACTCTTAAGTGATCTTTCTTATTGTCCCTGTCTCCTTCCTCTACCTCCACCTTTTAAATTTTTTAAATGTTATTTATTTGTTGTTTAGTGTATGTAGGGATGCATATGTGCCAGGTTGTGGGGTGGGCATGGTCAGAGGACAACTCGAAGTAGTCAGTTCTTTCCTTCTACCATGTGGTCCTGGGGATCAAATTCAGGTCCTCAGGCATGGCAGCAGGTGCCTTTACCCCCTGAGCCATCTTGTTGGCCTCTCCCTTCTAAACACAAACACATAGTAGATATATGTGCACATATGTGTACACTCACAAAACCTCTCTGTAAAGCAGTGATTCTTTTAAAAATAACAGGTCATACCACTCTGTTCAAAATTTCCATTTCATTCACATTAACAGCTAACGTTTATAAGGCCTTCCTGTGTGGCTTTCTCCTCAGTCCCTGCTTTACATCTCTGACCTCATTCACTACAGCTCTCCCCTGACACTCTGCTTTAGCCATGCTGGTCACCTTGCAGGTCCTCTGTTAAGTTGGCGACTCTCCTACAGTAGGGCTTTCACGTTACCTGTTTTCTCTACTTGCAGTGTTGTGTCCAGCTATCTGAATGGATGGTGACTGTGTCATCCCCCTTAGCCTCTTGCCTCACTGAGGCCTGCCCCAATCCTCCTAGTTGACACTGCTGTTTTTTAACCCCACCTTGCACTCCTGATCTCATTCTGCTCACTTGTGTTCCAGATTAAACAATTTACCCCCTACTGTGCGTATGCTTACTGTTCTCTCTACTACTGTGAAGGAACGTAAGTTCCCTGCAGATAGGATCTTCGATCTATCTTGTTCACTGAAGTGTTGCGTCTAGAACAGTGTCTGGCTCATCATAAATCCTCAGTGAACATGCGTTAACTTGAGTTCAAGTCAAAGAATTGTTAATAACGTGGTCTACTAGAAGTCGAATGACATTTGTTCACTGAGTTATTTTATCTTACTGTCCTTTTTAGGGTTTTGTTAGTTGCTTTCCTAAAAGTGTAATTTCTTTTTTTTTTTTAATATTTTACTTCTTATTTTTATTTTATGTGTAAGTGTATTGCCTGCATGTATGTGAGTGCACCCATGTTGTGCAATGCCGCGGAGGTCAGAAGAGGGCTTCAGATTCCCCTGGAAGTGGAATTAAGGGTGGTTTGTAACCGCCATGTGGGTGCTGGGAATCGAACTCAGGTCCTTTGCAAGAGTAGTCAGTGCTCTTAACCAGTGAGCCATCTTTCCAGCCCCAAAAGTGTAATTTCTAAATGCATGTTTTGCATGCTGACATTAAATATGTTTTGATATTTACCACTAATCATGGAGCCAAAGATACCAAAGAGGAAACCACTTCTAAACCAACTTCCTGTTAATAATATTCTTTCTTATATTATGTATTCATATCCAAGGATTTTCTACATAGTTCAAAAGATAATGAACATAAAATATTTGGTTGTGCCATTTTAACTTACAAGTATTCGAGCTATAAAATTCTTCATGTGACCAGGCCTATTGGTACATGCCTTTCATCTCAGCACTTGGGAGGCAGAGGCAAGAGGATCTCTTTGAGTTCAAGGCCAGCTTGGTCTATATAGTGAGTTCCAAGTCAGCTTGGGCTACAGGGAGACCCTGTCTCAAAAGGCACGCCCCCCCCCAAAAAAACTTAGTGTTTTGTATCATTTGTGTGTTTGTTGGAGATAGTCATTCTATGTAGTCTAGTCTAACCTTGAATTTGATCCTCTTGCCTTAGCCTCCCAAGTGCCAGGATTACAGGCATGTACCTCTGTGTGCAGATTTGTATCGAATATCATTATACTTAAAATTAAAATTTATGTTTACATTTGTCATTATTTTATTAGAATATTTATTTGGCCTTGGAAACAGGGTCTCATTCTGTTTATGGTTATCCCCTTGCCTAGTTCTCCCAAGTGCTGGGATTACAGGTATGAGCCACCACATCCAACTAGAAAAAGTATATATATATATTTTTTTTGGGGGGGGTTGTCTTTTTGAGACAGGGTCTCCCTGTAGCACCAGCTATCCTGGAACTCAGTATGTAGACGAGGCTGGTCTTGAACTCACAGAGATCCGCCTGCCTCTGCCTCCCGAGTGCTGGGACTAAAGGCGTGTGCCACCATGACCAGCTTTAGAATATGTTTTTTAAAGTTTAGTTGTTGGGTTAAAAGATTTAAAGTCTGTCAACATTTCTGTACTTGAATCTATGTTACTTTCGTAGAAACAAGACCAGCCGGGTGTGGTGGCGCACACCTTTAATCCCAGCACTTGGGAGGCAGAGGCAGGCGAATCTCTGTGAGTTCAAGGCCAGCCTGGAAAAGACCACAAAAAAGAAAGGAAACAAGACCAGTTTATATTTTTTTTGGAAAATGGAATACCAAGCTAGGCGTGTTGGCACATGCCTTTAATCCCAGCACTCAAGAGGCCCAGGCAGGTGGATCTCTATGAGTTCTAGGCCAGCCTGGTCTCCATAGTGAGTTCTAGGCCAGCTGGGGCTACAGGGAGTTCCTATCTCAAAAACACCCCCCCCACGAAAAACAAAAACAAAACAAAACAAATGGCAGAGAATGGTCCCAGAGCCTTTTATGTGTTAAGCAGGTATTCTAGCACTCTACATTCCCAGTCATTCTAAAAAATTCTAGTTCTGTAGCTTGCTCAGTCTAACATAGAACTTGCAAACCTCTTGCCTCAGTCTCCTGAGTAGCTGTGGGTACAAGTTGCGTTATCATACTTGGCCAGTTGGGGCCGGGGAGTGGAGGTGGGGCCGGACAGGCAGAGAGAGACAGAGAGATAGATACTGAGAGACTGACTCATATAACCCAACCTGGCTTCCAACTTGCTGTGTAACTGAGGCATGAGCCACTATGCCTGGTTTTATGAAGTACTAGGGATTGAACATAGGGCTTCATGTATACTAGGGAAAACACTCTACCAAGTGAGGTATATCCCCAGCCCCAGTTTACTTTTTTGATTTTAAAGACAGGGTCTCGGGGCTGGAGAGATGGCTCTGTGGTTAAGAACACTGGTTGTTATTGTAGAAGACCTGGGTTTGAATGCCAGCACCCACATGGCAGCTAACAACTGTTTGTAACTCCAGTTCCAGGGAATCCGAAGGCCTCTTCTGTCCTCCTCGGGCATTGCAGGACACAGGTGTACTTACCTACATGCACGTAATACATGCATACACATAAAATAAAAATTAAAAATATTTAAAAAATAGTCTTATTTTATGGGGCTGAAGAGATGGCTTAGCGGTCACGAACACTGGTTGTTCTTGCAGAAGACCTAGGTTCAAATCCCAGCACCCACATGGCAGCTAACAACAGTCCCCAACTCCAGTTCCAGGGTATCTGACAGCCTCTTATGTCCTCCACAGGCATTGCACAACACAGGTGCACTTAGCTACATGCAGGTAATACATGCATACACATAAAATAAAATTTAAAAATAAATAAAAAAATTTTTTAAAGGTTTTAAAAAAGCCAGGCATGGTGGCGCACGCCTGCAGTCCCAGCACTTGGCAGGCAGAGGTAGGCAGCCTGATCTACACAGTGAGTTCCAGGACAGCTGGGGCTACATGGAGACCCTGCTTCAAAAAGACAAAAAAAAAAAGGTTTTAAAAAAAGACAGGGTCTCATGTATTTCTGGCTGGCCTGGAGCTCTTTGTACAGCTAAGGATGACCTTGAACTCCTGTTTCTCCTGCCTTTACTTTCCAAAGGCTAGAGTTACAGGTGAATTTCTGGTTTGTGCTGTGCTGTGACTTGATCTTAGGGCTCAATTAATGCTAGGCAAGCACTCTACCAACCGAGCTGCTTTTACCCCAGTTTACCCTTTCAACAACACTCTCTGAGGATGTCCAGAGATTACATTCTTATGAACATTGAACATTTTAACTGTTTGTAGTCCTTGTCTAATGTAGGCCCTTATATTTGTTGAATAAACAATAGAAGAAAACTTGTCCATTCTTTAAAAATAGAACTTCTATTTTAGAGTAGCTTTAAGATCAGAGCAGAATTGAACAGAAAATAGAAAATCCCCTCCCCTCCTCACAGCTTCCTCCACTATCAAACATCTTACACCAGAGTCGTTACACCTACTACATTTTAGTGGACCTGTCACCTGGAATCTGTAGTTTTCATTAGGGTTTACTCTTGTACATTTTACGGGTTTTGACAAATACGAGATGACACATATCTACATTATTTATGTCTAAAAATTAGTTTTGCTGCCCTAAAAATCCTATGTTCCATCTCTTCATCTTTCCCTGTCCTTTTTATGGGGGGTGGGTGTCTTTTTGAGACAGGGTCTTCCAATAGCCCCAGCTGGCCTGGAATTCACTATGTAGATCAGGCTGGCCTTGAACTCACAGAGATACACCTGCCTCTGCCTCCAGAGTGCTGGGATTAAAGGTGTGCACATCCAGCTTTCCCTGTCCTTTGACTCCCAGGTAATTACTGATCTTTTTACTCTCTAGTTTTGTCACAAATTTGGAATTTCACCTAATGTTTCCTTTTTAGGCTGGTTTCCTTCACTTATGCACTTAAGGGTTTTCTTAAAGAAGCCTTCTCAAGAGAATACTTTAAAATATTTTTGAATTTACTAGCATTTTGGTTCTTTTTTTTCCTCTAAGGTACTGGGAATCAAACCCAGATCCTCATGAATGGTGGACAGACACTGTATCACTGAGCTCCATCTCCCAGTTCAATAGTTCATTTTATTTACTTGCATGTTTAAAAATATTTTATTTATTATTTTTATTTTGTGTGTATGAGTGTAATGCCTACAGATATGTAAGTGTACCTGTGTTGTACAATGCCCATGATCAGAAGACGGTGTTGGATTCCCTGGAACTGGAGTCATGAACTGTTTTTAGCCTCCACATGGATGCTAGGAACAGAGTCTGGGTCCTCTGGAAGAGCTGCCAGTGCTCTTAACCACTGAGCCATTTTTCTAGCCCCATCATTTATTTTTTAGTATTGATTAATATTTTATTGTCTTAATGTTCTACAGTTTATTAATTCACCTACTGAAAAACATCTTCCTTTTAAAATTTTTAGTAGCTTTTTAAAATTAATTAATTAATTAATTTATTTATTTATTTTTTGGTCTTTTTGAGACAGGGTCTCCCTGTAGCCCCAGCTGTCCTGGAACTCACTATGTAGACCAGGCTGGCCTTGAACTCACAGAGACCCGCCTGTCCCTGCCTTCCAAGTGCTGGAATTAAAGGCATGCACCACCATGCTGCTTTCTTTTATATATATTTTATTTATTATTTTCATTTTACATGTATGAGTGTATTGCCTGCACGTATGTGAGTGCACCCGTGTCGTGCAATGCCTCAGAGGTCAGAAGAGGGCTTCAGATTTCCCTGGAACTAGAGTGAAGGACAGTTCGTAGATGCCATGTGGGTGCTGGAAATCGAACCCAGGTCCTCTGCAAGAGCAGTCAGTGCTCTTAACCACTGAGCCATCTCTTCAGCCCCTAGCATTGCTTTCTTTAAGAAGTAACATGATATATTGAAAGATTTTGTGTAGATAATTTGGAAAAGGAGTGTCAAACACACATTATAGGAATAATGAGAAATTTCTCATTGTTTAAGCTTGGTAGTACATTTTTTCCGTAAACAATATTCAAAAATTATAGTATGCCTACCTAATTTCAAATCCATATTCCAAGATCAAATTACATATTTTTAGTTTGAGAATTATTGGCAATTTAGTTATTAAAATACTTTGTTTCTTTTTTTTTTTTAACTTCCCAGACTGATTTTTATCTCTAGAAGTTTAATTAGGGCATAGGTGAAGGCATTCTGTGGCTGTAGAAGGGTAATAGAAAAAATAATGGAAACCCTCTTGGTGTCTGGTAATGGGAGAGGTCCAGCATCAGTGCCTGGACACCCAGGACCACATGTGGAGGGAGGACCACAGCTCCCCCTCAGAGGAGGTAGGAGTTCCATTCCCGAGAATCAGTCCTCCCAAGAATCTGCAGATAATAGAGGCCTCTGCTATCCCCAGCATAAGAGGCAAGGCCTCTGCCATGTACAACCTGGGGTCTCAGGGGAGGGGGCTGTGGGGAATGTAGTCATTCAGAGAAGACTGAAACTGCTGCCCAATATTAGGAAATCCTCTGTGCTCTACTCTGCTCCAATATCAGGAATGTGAACAGTGTCTCACAGTAGTGGTCCAAAGCTTAAGGCTCATGTGAGGGGACCACAGCTCTAGGTTCACATGAAGGTCCCGCAACTCCAGCTCACAGGAAGGGACCACAACTCTGGCTCTTGTGGGGTTGGGGGCACTACTCCAGTTTCCAGGATAGGACCACAGCTCCAGCTCATGGGAGGGGACTACAGCCCTAGCTCACAGTCTGATAGCTGGACCACATAATAAGAGTATATTGGTTTTGTTTGTTCTGTTTTATCTTTTGTTTTTCTGAGTGTGAGATATATATATATGGTACATGCACCTGAGTGTGGAGGTATATTGGCTTGAGACTACACATGCAGAGGCTGGACCAGGACAATGGGCATGTTCCTCTGTCATACTCCGCCTTATTGCCCTGAGACGTGGTCTTTCACTGAACCAGAAGCTCACCATTTTGGCAAGAGCTGTGGATTGTTTCTGCTCCCCAGTCCAGGGATTATAGGGATGTGCAGCCATACATAGGTTTCTGTGGGTACTAGAGGACTCAGGTCCTCATGCTTGCAGTGCAAGCACGCTTACCCACCTCCTCAGCTCCTGTTTTGTTTTGAGACAGTATCTTGCTGTATAGCTCAGGCTGGACTTGAAAACTGAATCCTCCTGCCTCAACAAATCCATAGCGCTGGAATTAGACATACGCTACTATGCCCAGCTGATACTTAGTTTTGTAGCAAGCTACCAAAACTGTCCTCCAATATATCTTGTTGTAAATTGCATTTTATAGACTAGTAAGAATGAAAACTTCCCCATGTTTTGTTAACCATTCTACATAGTCTTACATTCTGCTTGTTTTCTATTCTAGCCTTTAAAAAAATCTTTTTTATTAACTGCTTTGAGCAGATAGTAAGTATGGCAAATCTTTGTTATATTCTTTGGTAATTTCAAGTCTTTGTTATATTCACTGGTAATTTCTTTTTTATATATATATTTTATTTATTATTTTTATTTTATGTGTATGAGTGTATTGCCTGCATGTATGTGAGTGCACCC
>NW_008333884.1:3742400-3749002 GCF_000622305.1 Nannospalax galili | reverse complement strand
TTCAGATTCCCCTGGAACTGGAGTTAAGGACAGTTCGTAGCCACCATGCGGGTGCTGGGAATCGAACCCGGGTCCTCTGCAAGAGCAGTCAGTGCTCTTAACTGCTGAGCCATCTCTCCAGCCCCGGTAATTTCTTTTTTAAATTTTACTTATTTATTATTCAGAGTTAGCGCATGCCACGGATATATGTCTGGAGGTCAGAGGACAACTTTATGGAGTCAGTTCTCTTCTAAGGATTGAACTCAGGTTCCCAGGTTTATGCAGCAAGCACCTTTATGCATTGAGGCTTCTTGCTAGCCCCTCATTGGTAATTTCCTCTTTGTATTTGGGGGTTGTTTTTTTTCTCATTTTATGTGTATGAGCATTAAGCCTGTGTGTATGTAAGTACACTGTATGTAAGTGCACCTTTGTCATTCAGGGCCCGGGGAAGACAGATGAGGGCGCTGGCTCCCCTGGAAATGGAGTTATGGACAGTGTTTAGCTGCCATGTGAGTGCTGGGATTTGGACCTGGCTCTTCTGCAAAAACAGCCAGTGCTCTTAACTGCTGAGCCATCTCTCTAGCACCTGTATTTTGGTTTTTAAAAAATTATTTATTATGTGTATGTTTGTGTGAATGTGTGTGTGTGCACGTGCATGCGTGAGTGTGCCTCTGCATGCACAGAGGCCAGTAGTGGACATTGAAGCCCTCAGAACTGGAGTTAGAGGTGTTTGTGGGTCACCTGGATTGTAACATGGTGCTGGGATTCAAACTTACAGTCTTCATGATTGTGCAGAAAATGCTCTTAACCATTGAGCCATCTCTCTAGACTCTGTATTTAGGGTCTTTTTTTTTTTATTTTTAAAATTAGTTTATCTGTATTTTATGTGTCTGAGTGTTTGCCTGCATGTGTGTAACTGCATCACATGTGTGCAGTGCCCATGGAGGCCAGAAAAGGGTAATGGATTCCCCTGGAACTGGAGTCACAGACAGTTGTTAGCCACTATGTGGGTAATGGGATCCAAACCCAGGACCTCTGCAAGAGCAGCCAGTGCTCCCAACTGCTAAGCCATCTCTCCAACCCCTCCTTTGTTTTTGTTTTCGTTTTTGTCTTTTTTTAATGGGGGCTTCTTTTACATTATTTTTCTGTTACAATTTTTTCAGTATAGGAAAGCTTTAAATTTTTCTGTAGTTGGGCTGGGGAGATGATCTGTAATGTTTTCTGTACATTGAGGAGAACCTGAGTTCAAATCCTCAGAACCCACACACGCCTTTAATCCCAGCACCCGGGAGGCAGAGGCAGGTAGATCTTTGTGAGTTCAAGGCCAGCTTGGTCTACATAGTGAGTTCCATGCCAGCTGGTGCTACAGGGAGGCCCTGTCTCAAAAATTAAATAAATAAATAAATAAGTAAATAAATAAATAAATAAGTAAATAAATAAATAAATAAGTAAATAAATAAATAAATAAGTAAATAAATAAATAAATAAGTAAATAAATAAATAAATAAGTAAATAAATAAATAAATAAGTAAATAAATAAATAAATAAGTAAATAAATAAATAAATAATCCCAGAATCCACATTAAAAAAAATAAAGCCAGGCATAGTCTTCTATACCTATAACCCCAACACTGTGGGTAGGCAGACAGACAGACACTGGAGAACTGCTGGGGCTCCCTAGCTGCCATCCTAGCTGCAGGTTCTGTGAAAGATCCTGTCTCAAGGGAGTAAGAATTATTCAAGAAGACACCTGGCATCCTCCTCTACACACACACATATTACAAACATACATACACAATACGCACACATAAAAAATTTGTTGTTCTTGCTGGTGGATGTGGTGGTGCACGCCTTTAATTCCAGCACTTGGGAGGCAGAGGCAGGTGGATGTCTGTGACTTCAAGGCCAGCCTGGTCTACATAGTGAGTTCCAGGACAGGTGGGGCTACAGGGAGACCCTGTCTTAAAAGGACCAAAAAAAAATTGTTGTTGTTTTCTCTGATTTCTCTGTTCTATGACTCTTTTAAAAAATTGTGAGTGTGGGTGTGTGTGCATGTCCATGCATGCATAGGCATGTGCATACATGTGGATGCCAAAGATCAACATGAGGAGTTGTTCGTTAGGTGTGTTACGCCTTTTTTGTTTTTGAGACAGGGTGTCTCTTGCTTGGCCTACAATTTACCAGTTAGGCTAGGCTGGCGATTCCTGGTGATCACCTGTTGCTTTCCCAGCATTAAAATTTTTTTAAAATTTTAGAGTATCTTATTTTTTGATAATTTCATACATATATATAATGTATTGAATCATATCTACTTCAGCTCTCATCCCCACTCACCCTGGACAACTCTGAACACTGCCATCCCCCTTCCATCTTTATGTCCTTTCCTTTCTTCCTTTTCTTTTTGTAAACCTGAGTCCAGTTTGTAATTCCTACTGGAATGTTGCCTGATCTTGCTGGCTTGATCTTGTGCAGATAACAATAGCTACAGTGTGTTTATGAATGCAATGGTAATGTCCAGAGGACAGCATTCACATTATTATTCCACATCTTCTTCTATCTTTTATATTTTTGTCTCCCCTCTTCCATGATGGTAAACGTTGTGGAATTTGATAGAGATACCCCATTTAGGAGGACTCAGCACTCAATAGTCACTTATTTTCAGCACTTTGACCACTTTATGAGTCTCTGCATTAACTGTTGCCCACTGCAGAAAGGTAGCATTTACAGCTGGGTGTGGTGGTTCTCACCTGTAGTCCCAGCACTTGGGAGGCAGAGGCAGGTGGATCTCTGTGAGTTCAAGGCCAGCCTGGTCTGCATAGTGAGTTCCAGGACAGCTGGAGTTACAGCTGTCTCAAAAAGACCAAAAAAAAAAAAAAAAAAAAAAAAGTAGCATTCATCTACAATTTAAAACATTTTTATTGCATTTTATTTATTTATTCATGTGTACATGCATGCATTCAGACATGCATGTGCCTACTCATGCCGTAGTATGGCATGTGGAAATCAAAGAATGGCTTGTGGGGGTTAGTTCTCTCCTTCTAGAATGTGGGTTCTGAAACCTACAGTCCCTGATGACTGAATTCTGGCTTGGTGGCAAATGCCTGTACCCACTGAACCATCTTGCCAGCCTATGACCACCATTTTCCATAGGTTCTTAGGATCAAACTCAGGTTTTCATGCTTATATGACAAGCATTTTACTGACTGGGCATTCATCCCAGCCTAGTGCCAGTCAGATTTTACATTTCAGGGAGATCATGGGAAGAATGGGGTCTAATTTGCTGAAAATACTTATTTTGCAAACAATAAAAAGAAGGCCCTCATGAGTTTTTTTATGTGAGGAATCCAGAAGTTAAGCCTCTGGACCTGCAGACGGCTTCTCAAGCTCTTCCTCCCTCTCCTCTCCTCTCCTCCTTCCTCCTTCCTCCTCCTTCCTCTTTCCTCCTCCTTCCTTCCTTCTTCCTTTCTTCTTCTGTTTTTGTTTTTTTTTTTCTGAGACAAGGTCTCCCTGGATCTTTGGCATCCACATGTATGCACATGCCTATGCATGCATGGACACGCACACCCACCCACACTCACAATTTTTTAAAAGAGTCATAGAACAGAGAAATCAGAGAAAAGAACAACAATTTTGTTTTGTTTTGTTTTGTTTTTTGGTCTTTTTAAGACAGGGTCTCCCTGTAGCCCCACCTGTCCTGGAACTCACTATGTAGACCAGGCTGGCCTTGAAGTCACAGACATCCACCTGCCTCTGCCTCCCAAGTGCTGGGATTAAAGGCATGCACCACCACACCCACCAGCAAGAACAACAAATTTTTATATGTGTGGGTATTGTGTATGTATGTTTGTAATATGTGTGTGTGTAGAGGAGGATGCCAGGTGTCTTCTTGTATAATTCTTACTCCCTTGAGACAGGATCTTTCACAGAACCTGCAGCTAGGAGGGCAGCTAGGGAGCCCCAGCAGTTCTCCAGTGTCTGTCTGTCTGCCTACCCACAGTGTTGGAGTTATAGGTATAGAAGACTATGCCTGGCTTTATTTTTTTAATGTGGATTCTGGGATTATTTATTTATTTAATTAATTAATTTTTTGAGACAGGGTCTCCCCTTAGCCGCAGCTGGCATGGAACTCACTATGTAGACCAAGCTGGCCTTGAACTCACAAAGATCTACCTGCCTCTGCCTCCCAAGTATTGGAATTTTCTCAGTATTTTTATATTTTGTGTAACAATTATAATACTTCAATAAAGAAACTTAAGGACAAAAATGAACTTAATGGCTGAGTGTTATATGGTGTACACCTTTAATTCCAGCACTTGGTAGGAAGAGGCAGGAGGGTCTCTGTGAATTTGAGGTCAATCTGGTTTACATAGGGAGTTCCAAACCATCCAGGACTACGTAATGAGACCCTGTCTCAAAAGAAAAAAAAAAGATGTGTGTAGTTAGATAAAACTAAGTTCTATGGGGATGGAGAGATGGTTCAGTTTTTAAGAACACTAGATGTTTTTGTAGAAGACCCAGGTTCGAATCCCAGCACCCACATGGCAGCTAACAACTGTGTGTAACTCCAGTTCCAGGGGATCCAAAGGCCTCTTCTGTCTTCCTCGGGCATTGCACAACATGGGTGCACTCACCTTCAGGCAAGCAATACACACATACACATAAAACAAAATAAAACAAGTTCTAATAATTTGATTATTTGCTTCATCATGCAAATTATATCACCACTTCTATAGCTACAACTTTGTGTATTGAAAACATTTAATAATTCCTCTTGGTTTATTTGCTACTGATTACCAGTATTTCCCTTCTCTTTAAGGGAAGATTGTTTCCTTTCTCTTTCTTTTTCTTTTGAGACAGGGTCTAGTGTAGCCCAGGGTGACCTTGAACTCCTTATCTTTCAACTTCTACCCCCCAAGTGTTGGGATTACAGGTGTGCACTACCATGCCCTGTTCTCTGTTAACTTTCTTGAACTTGGATTTCAAAAGAAACAACTTTTTAAAAAATTTTATATATTTTTTTAATTTTATGTGTATTTGTGTATTGCCTGCGTGTAGGTAAGTGCACCCGAGTCATGTAATGGCTGTCAGATCCCCTGGGACTAGAGTTAGGGACAGTTGTTAGCTGCCATTTGGGTGCTGGGATTCAAACCCGGTCTTCTGCGAGAACAACCAGTGTTTTTAACCACTGAGCCATCTCTCCAGCCCCAAAACAACTTTTTTGGTCTTTTTGAGAGACAGGGTCTCCCTGTAGCCCCAGCTGTCCTGGAACTCACTATGTAGACCAGGCTGGCGTCAAACTCACAAAGATCTGCCTGCCTCTTCGTCCCAAGTGCTGGGATTAAAGGTGTGTGCCACCACACCCAGCTGAAATAACTTTATTAAAATTGCATTTATTTATTTATTCATTTATTCATTTATTTGTGTGTGTGTGTGTGTGTGTGTGTGTGTGTGTGTGTGTGTGTGTGTGTATGCACATGGCATACATGCTTGTGGAGGTTAGGAAACAACTTGAAAAAGGTTAGTTTTCTCCTTCTACCATGTGGGTACCTGGGATTGAGCTCAGGTTGTCTGGCTTGGTGGACAAGCACCTTTATTTGCTGAGCCATCTCATTCGCCCCCATCTTTTGTTTGAGCCTTCATCAGTTACCATGTTTTCTTAGATTTCTTCTTCCTTCCATCCCTCCCTCTCTGCCTTCCTTTTTTCCTCATCCTGTAGCTCAAGTTACCTTTGAATTCACAATGTAGCCCAGGCTATCTTCAAACTCTTGGCTCTCCTGGTTCTGCTTCTTCAGTACTAGGATTAAAGGCAGGAGCCACCACACCCAGCTAATTGCTATTTGCTAATTCTTTTAGTTCTTCTTTTCATTCTTGAGGAACCAACAGCCTGATAGACCAACTGGAAATTATTCAGTTTCTTGAAGTACACTTCTTTTAGCATCATAAAATGCACAGATCCCTCAATTAGAATATGCATCTAGAAGAGTAAGTGATTTTATCCAGTCTTTAACAGAATTGAAGGCTGACTTCAAAAATTAAATAATCAGTAATGATGTATTTATTAGGGTATTGGAGGCTAGAAAATGAGTTTAGGCAAGTAAGAAATTCAGATGAGGGGCTGGAGTGATGGCTCAGTAGTTAAGAGCAGCAGCTGCTCTTGCACAAAACCTGGGTTCTATTCCCAGCATCCACATGGAGGCTAACAACCGTCCGTAACTCCAGGGGAATCTAACGCCTTCTGACCTCTGTGGGCACTGCACAACACAGGTGCACTTACACACAGGCAATACACTTATGCACTAAAATAAAAATGATAAATAAACTTTTATAAAAATGAAGTTTGAGCAGCAGCTGCTCTTGCACAAAACCTGGGTTCTATTCCCAGCATCCACATGGAGGCTAACAACCGTCCGTAACTCCAGGGGAATCTAACGCCTTCTGACCTCTGTGGGCACTGCACAACACAGGTGCACTTACACACAGGCAATACACTTATGCACTAAAATAAAAATGATAAATAAACTTTTATAAAAATGAAGTTTACAAGCTGGGCATGGTGGCACACGCCTTTAATCCCAGCACTTGGGAGGCAGAGGCAGGCGGGTCTTTTTGAGGTCCAGGGCAGC
>NW_008333884.1:3723280-3741459 GCF_000622305.1 Nannospalax galili | reverse complement strand
TGCATAGAATAAGTATGCAGAACTCAGAGGTTCCTGTTTGGTGCATTAAAAAAAAAAAAAAAAAAAAAAAAAAAGAAAAAAAAAAGAAAAGAAATTAACAGATTAAAAACACAGTTATATCTTCGCTAAGCTTGGCTCATGCATGTAATCCCAACATTTGGGAGGTTGAGACAGGATAAATGCCATGGGTTCAAAGCCAAGCTAGGCTACATAGATTTGCAAGCCAGCTTTAGGCTATAGAGTAAGTCTCTGTCTTAAAATTCATAAATAAAAATTTTAATTTTATCCTAACTGGGTATTCTTGCTCATGCCTATAATCCCAGCTCTTGGGAGACTGAGGCAGGATTGCCATGTATTTGAGGCCATCCTGGGCTACCTAGTGAGTTCAAGGCCAGCTTGGACTACAGAGTGACACCCTATCTCAGTTAGCAAACAAGAACCCAGTGGCGGCCGTGGTGGTGGTGGTGGCACTAGTGAGGCAGAGGCAGGTGGGTCTCTGTGAGATCAAGGCCAGCCTGGTTTACATAGTGAGTTCAGGCCAGTTGCGGCTACAGGGAGACCCTGCCTCAGAAAAAAATAAAGAAGTGAAAAAAAGAAAGGAGAGGCCCTGTGAGAAGATTCAGAAGGTAAAGATCTTTCAACCTTAGTGATGCCTGTCATCAAAGTTTGACCTTCCTCTAGGCCCTTAAAGGCAGAGTCCTGTTGTAAAGAGTGGAAATCCTTACACATATGTGTGCTATTTCTTTAAAAGAAAGTCTAGCGGAAGTGATGCTGTAGGGAACATCTGCACTTGGGGCTGAGTGGAGAAAGCGAGATGCGCTGCAGCTGGTGTAAGGCCCTGGCAGGCTGAGGCGCTGCTGTCTTTTGGGGTTTACTTCTGTCTACATTGAAACATGACTTGGAGGGGGGGTTGGTGGCCTGCTGCCAGCCTCAGTTAGCCTGCCCTCCTCTTTCCTCTGCACCCCCTTCCCCCTAGCTTCCCCTCCCTCATGCTTTAAAGTCACATTTCCAGGCCAGACGTAGAATTAATCTCTGGGCACTTCACATTGCTGGCAGCTGAAAGCAGGATGTGGGATCTTTTTTTTTCCTTTCTCTTTTTTTTTTTCCTCTTTCTCTCTGCGTCTTGGCTGACTTTTTTACCTCTCGAAGAATTTGGAAGGCCGTGAGATCCCCCCCTCCCCAAGTACTGTGGAGTTTTTTAGCACGCTGATCACCCTGCTGCGGCTTCACCCTAATAGACTTCATATGTTGATGCAGTTGACATCAGTATCAAACTATTTTACATATGATCTGGTGTATTTCCTGAGGAAATCTGCAAGATATTTATTAAGAACTAATAAAATAAACCTCTCCGTGAGTTTTTAGGTAGTTTTCAATTTTTCATGTCTCTCTTGTTTCCTCTTATCAATGATTTGCTATTTTCTCTCTCTACTCTGACCATCGCAAAAGGAAACAAAAATAAATGCTTTAAACTGTTCCTGAAGGGACAAGGAGAGAATAGTTCTACCATGATGTATCAGCTGGGGCTATTATTTTTAGTGCAGCATTGTAGAAACTAAAAATATCCTGTTCTAGTGGATCCTTTTATAGGTGTGTGTGTGTGTGTGTGTGTGTGTGTTTACAATGCTGTATGCACAAGTGCCTTTGTACATCGGCAGCCACTCTTATTACAGCTGGACTCCATTAGTCCTTGAAAATTAATGTAATCCTAGTTAAGAAAAAAATTAATTACTCTACCAGAGCTGTGTTTCATCCAACGCTAGTGTTAGCTCCCTAGCTGGCAGCTTAGTTTGAGAGGCTCCAGGGACCCATGGAGTTGTGGCTTTGGTATCATAGTGTTTGCTGCTGTTTTTCCTGTTGAGAGCATTCCTCACTTCTTAAGACTTAGACATGTGGCATGCAGAATACTCAGACCCCTCTTGCTTCTGTGAATTACTCTGTTCCAATCTGGTCCTTCTGCAAAAGGGTGTCCACAAGTTGAGCTCACCTGCCATAGCAGATTTTCTTCCTGAGTTTCTTTATAAGAGATACTTTGGCAGTGGTTAGTTTTTCATGTACCCTGGAAGAAAAAGAGCATTTGTCAAAGTCCAAGAGACGTATAGGTTTTGCTAAGGTAGATTTAAGGTGGACAATTAAGAATGACAGTCATAGGCTGGGGATATGGCTCAATAGTAGACTGCTTGCCCAGAGTAAAGTACATGAGGCTCTAGGTTCAACCCCCAGCACTGGTTTGTTTGTTTGTTTGAGGATTATTTGGGTATGCTGGTGCATGCACTCAGGAGCACTCGGGTGGCAGCAGAGGCAGGCAGATCTCTGTGAGATTGAGGCCAGCCTGGTTTACATAGGGAGTTCCAGGCCAGCTGGGGGGACAATAACAACCATGTTTTGTCCTTGCTGTTTAAGATATAGACAAGTTTGTTTAATATATATCTTTTACTACGAGTATGTTAGAGTTGACTGCCAGTTTCTAATCAACCTTCTCAGCACCAGCCCTTAAGTGAGGGACTGACTGGCTCATCCTGAGAATAATATTCCCAGCATAGTTCATTGTTCTTGGATGTACTTTGGGGCACAGCTCAGAAGTTATTGCAGTCCACCTCATCTTCATGACATAGGTCTTGTGTAGTTGCCTGCTTTTGTTGTTTATTTTTCTTCTGAGGGCCTGGAAGGATTTGGGGATGGGGAAGAAGATGGGTTGTTTGTTTCCTTACCAGTCAGACTCTCCAGGCCCTTTGCCTGAGCATCTAGACAGGATCCATTTGTCTTAGACTATGCTTTTCTTTTTGTGCTGAGCTGGGGCGTGGGCAGCTTAGGCCTGTATAACTCATGACAGGCCTGCCAACATGCCATGATGGCATGAATTCTTGTGGAGCCATTCATTACAAAAACAGGGTTAGTGCCCTTGTGTTTCTTTTGGGGCATGGGCTCTTGAGGCCTGTCTCTGAACCTTCTATTCTTTCCTGCTGGTAACTGTAGGTCTTTGCTTGGCTCCTCCTCCTCTCCCTCTAGCTGACAACTAGTTGATCCCTCAGCTTCCTGTACTTGATCACTAAGCACTGTAGTTCAGTAAAAGTAGTAATTAGGCCTTTTGTAATTATTTTATTAGTGAAGAGAGTTGGTATATAATGGGTTATAATTCTAACACAACCAGTTTGGAGATTAATAAAATATGTAAAAAGAGAAGTTTTTAACAGAAGCAATGGACCTATTATTTGGAGTTCTCAGCTGAGCTGAAATCAGAGCATCGTGGGACCCATGGAAGATTGTGCTGCCAGGAGGATGCAGAGCCACGTTCCTTGTTGTTATAGTCTGTGCAGTGCCCGTCCTTGAGGGTGTTTTACGCTGGCATTGGAAAAAAGGAAACCTTGTTTTCCAAGAACTCTGCTCTCTCTCAGCTTGATAAGCATTTAAAAATAAAAGCTGCACAATTGAAATTGGCAGTGCATCCTCATTCTTTTGTCTCTCTGTTTATTTTTTTCCCTCATCCCTCAACATGTGTGCTACAGCCCGTGGTTATTATACCCTCAAGAATGATGTCCTGGAACTCAGCAAGCTTGCACCAAGGTCTGCCCACCCTACACTTGCCTGTTTGAAGCTGGCTGAGACATAAGTGGCCTAGCACTGGGAGGCTATGGATTAGCCTCAACAGCCCCAACTGTGGCACATTTCCTCTTTCTCTTGAAGCTGCTGCCTAGAATTTGGAGCTCTAGAATCTGAATTGTCAGCTCAATTTTTCTTGTTAGTTTTTGCTGTTAACCTAATTGATTTGTTTACCTCTGCATTAGAAGAACTCAAAAAGAAAATGCTTTGGCACTGATCAGTAGTATTTCTGTTCTTCCTTTGAAAATAGATTCTTATAAGTTAAGATTTCATAATATCAAAAAGCAGCTATGGCTTAAGATAAGGTGAAAGTTCTGGTTTGCCTAGAGAAAAGACCCTGTTTCTGAGTTTTTTAGCTCAGTTCAGGTGACGGATTTACATAGTCTTTAGCTGAGAGGAATTTAGCAAAACAAAACAAGCAAACAAGAAAATAACCCTCCCTATAAGCTCTTCATTTGTGTGTATGTAGAATGTGTAACAGCTTTGTGAGGCAGCTCCAAACCCAGCCCTGAACATTGCCCGCAGATTCCACAGGCTTCATGGTATGTGACCTCAGAAGGAATTGCCATATCCCTAGTCATGTCCGCGGGGACTAGCCGTCCCAACTTGAGTAGGTCCTGGTTAAGCCAACCTCGAGACACCATTTCACTTGTAATAGCATTGCTGGTCATCATTGCTTACTTGGTTAAGTCAAAGCCTGGAGTTAGTTTGGTAGGGTGGTGTTTCAGGTTTGCAGACTTCCTCGTTGTGCCTGCAAAGGGTTGGTGCCTGATGTAACTGAATAGGGTGTTACTTCAGGTTAGTAATCCTTGTTTTTGCTTGGCTGGTTAGACTGAACTTGGTATTACTGTTTCCCAAAGAATATTTTTGGTTTGAAAACTGAAGGTCAGCAGTTCGCAAGTGCTGAACTTGAAGCCAATTTTGTGGTTTGTCTTATGCCACTGGGCCAGCAGCTCTGCAGTCCTGATCGATTGATCTGCAACAATATGAAACCACAAACAAGAACTGCCAGACAAAACTCCATCTCACCCCATTCTCCTGTCCAACCTGTCTGCCCAGATCCCCCTTCTTCCTCCTCATGTGCTTGTCCCACTCTTGGTTATATATTTCACTTTTGGGGGTTTATCTTTTTCCATCTCCCTGTCTCTTTCCATAGCAGTTTTTAATAATGTTTTAGTTAGTTCCAGCCTTGTCCCTGAATGGATCCCATTGGAAAATGCATTTGAAAGGAAACAGTTATACACTTCCCCTCCTTTGAAACTCTGTTGGCACCTTTTCCAGTGCAGTAAACCATACAACATGTATTTTCAAAGTTTCCAAATACAGACATGCTGGCGTTAAATTTATGAAAAATATTTTATTCAGCTGTATGGTAACTGTGACTTTCAAAAATGCTGATCAAATTTGAAATTGGTGCTGACTTTTGTAACCTCAACAGGTTTTCAGATCTCTACAGGAAATATAGCCACACTGGCTCTTGGGAAGTCTGTGGCACTTTGAACCTTGGCCTTGAATTGCATGTTGGGCAGGCAGAATTGAGGCAGATGCAGATGTGGGAATCCCCAGCCACACCCAGAAAAAAAAGAAATCAGTGAGTCATTGAAGAATATTACATTGCTGTGTTGGGCACAGAAACAGAAGGTAAATTCCTTCTATTCATAGAAGGTAAAATCTTTCTGCTTATTACAGTTAAAATTGACAGGAAAATGACACATGTTTGTGTGGCTCATTTTTTTTCCTTTGAGACAGGGTATCATGTAGCTGAGACTGCCTTCGAACTTGCTATGTAACCAAGGATGATCATAAACTTCTGATCCTCCTGCCTTCACCTCCTGGGTGCTAAGATTAACAGGTCATGTGCCACCATGACTAGTTTTATTTTCTTTACTATGTCATTGATATGAGGAGCTCATTTCTTGCATTTAAAGCATTATGATATTGCTAAAGTTATAAATGATGACCTCACTTCTCACTTTTAAGGGAGTGGTCTAATTAAAATTATGTTAGAATCAAGTGTTGGGCATGGAGGTGCATTTCTTTAATCCTAGCACTTGGGAGGCAGAGACAGATCTCTGTTAGTTTAGGGCCAGCTTGGTCTACATAGTGAGTACTAGGCCAGCCAGTGAGACCCTTTCTTAAAACAAAATCACCCCATAAGTGTGAGTATGTAGTTGGGTATGGTAGCACACACCTTTAATCCCAACACTGGGAGGCAGAGGCAGGGCAGGCAGATCTCTGTAAATTCAAGGCCAGCCTGGTCTACATCATGAATTCCATGTCAGCTGGGGCTACAGAAGACCCTGTCTCAAAAAGACCAAAAAATAAATAAATAAAAATTAAAAAGTATATGAAGTATGTATGTATATGTGTTAGAATCAGGTTAGGTATTTGAATTTGACTGATGTTAGAATTTCGTCGGTAAGGACTAGGACTCTAGTTGTTGGTTTAAATCTCTGGGAATGCTGTTTAAGAAGCCTTTTAGAACAGGGTTCTTCCAAATTGCTCAAGAAGCTGTGTTGTGTCTTTGCTCACTTAGCTTCGTGTAGTACACCATTTTCAGCTTTTTTTTTTTTTTTTTTTTTTTTTTTTTTTTTTTTTTTTTTTTTTTTTTTTTTTTTTTCCGGTTTTTTTGAGACAAGGTCTCCCTGTAGCCCTAGCTGTCCTGGAACTCACTATGTAGACCAGGCTGGCCTTGAAATCAGAGATCTGTCTGCCTCTGCCTTCCAAGTGCTGGGATTAAAGGTGTGCGCCACCACACCCGCAGCTTTTCTTTATGTATCAGCCTAACTAGTAAATTCTGCCCTGGAGCACTGGGATAGATTCTTTGCTGCTTTCATAGACAGATGCCATTAAAGACAACTTTACAGAGAAGCTGGGTATCCTGCAAGCCATTTGTCAATTCCATTAACGAGTTCATTAAGCACTTATTTGCTGCTGCTGCTGCTGCTCCCCGCCCCCCATTTTGGTGGTTTGTTGACTGAAGTTTTTACAGAATTGTTTTCTTTGTTCTTTCCACCTTTCTGTCTAAAGGGTCTTTTTCACCTAACATCCTAAATATTAGTGTGTGCTAAAATTCTTATCTTGACCCTTTTCTTTCTCTGTCCTTTGTATATTGTAGGAAGTCTTATGGTTTCAGTTATCTCTCTGTAGACTGCTCCCAGATCTCTTTACCATTGTGATCTTTTTCTTGAGCCTTAGCCCACATCTCTAACTTGTTGCTGGACATTTTCACTTGCAATCTTAAGCTTACTCAGTGTTGACTCTTCCTATTTCTTCCTGTTGCATGTTAGGTTCCTCAGAAAGAAAACTAACTCTTTGGGGTTTTGTTTTGTTTATTTTGTTTTTAATTTTGAGGCAGGGTCTCTGTGTAGCTCCATCTGGCCTGGAACTCGATATGTAGACCAGGCTGGCCTTGATCTTACACAGCTCCTGCCTGCCTCTGTCTACCTCTGCTTCCTGAGTACTGGGATTAAAGCTCTTAAAGTAAAAGCTTTATGTGTAGAAGAGGAATGCTCATCTAGCTTCCTACAATACATCTGGGGACTGAAGGAAGCAGAATTAGGGTAAAGAGTAAAGCTGAACTACACTGTGACTGTAGCACAGGCCTTGGTCAGTCCTATTTGGAGCTCTAGAGCTGGGTTAACCCTTTAGCACAGAGCCAGATGGGACCATGGGAGCTAAATTTTTGTACTTCCTTTCTCTCCTTAGCAACAAGGTCATGGAAGGAATGATACTGGGGAAGCACCTCTTTAGCTGAGAGGACATTTGGGAAAAGGATTCAGCTGAGAGTTAGCACTGCACTAGAGCAGTGAGTACTTTCATATTGGGAGGGATCTGGGCAATATGCCAATATACCTACTACGTCACTAAGTCAGTTCTTCCTCTGCATAGTATTTCTACTGTTGGTACCAGAGCCCGCCATAGACTCAGCAGTTTCAGCTTCACTGCTCGTGTTTATAAAGTACAATTTATACAATGATGCATAGACTTGTAAATGGTCAGTTTGAAGAGTTTTCACAAATAGCAACTCCATTTTGTTTTGTTTTTCTTCCTTACCCTATATGTTAGGGGTACTTGAAAATAACAAGAACCATTCTGAAATAGCTTAAACAAGAAATGTGCTACAAGAAACTTGGGGGCAAGGTTATAGCCAGCTTGCAGAAGGGAGTAGAGCCAGGAAAGAGCCTTTCTGCTGCTCTACTACTTTTCTGCATGTTGCTTGTCCCCTTCCTCTTCCTGGCACACAATAAAGAGCCAAACAATAGTAGCTTTAATTGTTAGATTGTTTTGTGTGCATACATTTTTACAAGTTAGAGGTATCTTTTTTTTTCTTCTTTTTTTTAATCCAGAAAGAGCCAATTTTTAACACATTTTCCCAGAAATAACTTGAAGCAGGTTACATAAATAAATATATACAGTGAAGTGGGGCTGGAGAGAAGGCTCAGCAGCTAAGAACACTGGTTGTTCTTGCAGAAGACCTGGGTTCAAATCCCAGCACCCACATAGCAACTAACAAGTGTCTGTAACTCCAGTCCCAGGGGATCCGACAGCCTCTTCTGACTGCCTCAGGCATTGCACAACATGGGTACACTGACCTACATGCAGGCACTGCACGCATACACATAAAATAAAAATAATACATTTTTTAAAAAATTTTTAAAATTTATGTGTATGAGTGTTATGCCTATATGTGTGTAAGTGCACCTATCTCATGCAGTGCCTGGGGAGGACAGAAGAGGGCATTGGATCATTTGGAACTGGAGTTACAAACAGTTGTTAGCTGCCACATGGATGCTAGGATTTGAACAGCCAGTGCTGTTAACCGCTAAGGCATCTCTTCAGCTCCTAGCTAAAGGGTTTTTTTTTTGTTTTGTTTTGTTTTTTTGTCTTTTTGAGACAGAGTCTCCCTGTAGCTCCAGCTGTCCTGGAACTCACTATATAGACCAGGCTGGCCTTGAATTCACAGAGATCCGCCAGCCTCTGCCTCCCGAGTCCTGGGATTAAAGCTGTGTGCCACCACGCCTGGCCAGCCAAAGGATTTTTAATGTACATGTGTGCAGGTGCCCATGTGCAGGTGCACATGGAGGCCAGAAGAGTGTGTCACATCCCCAGGAACTAGAGTAACAGGTAGATGTGAGCCACCCTAAGAGCAGCAAGTGCTCTTAACCTGTGAGCCATTTATGCAGCCCTTATTTACCATCTTTTAGTAGTGGTTCCTTTTTAAGAAGCAAAGAGGAGCCAGGCATGGTGGCATATGCCTTTAATCCCAGCACTTGGGGGGCAGAGGCAGGTGAATCTCTGAATTCGAGCCAGCCTGGTTTACATAGCAAGTTCCAGGTCAGCTGGGGCTACAGGGAGACCCTGTTGAGAGAGAGGGGAGAGGGGAGAGGGAGAGGGAGAGGGAGGGGGGGAGAGAGAGAGAGAGAGAGAGAGAGATAAAGCAAAGATGTACTCTATAAATGACCCATGAAGTCCTTCGAGCCGGGCAGAAACAGGTTTATTCTATTCTTTAAATGGAGGAACTCTCACAAGAAAGGAGAGCATGATGGTGTATATACCTGTAATTTCAACACCAAGAAGGCTCGAGACAAGAGGAATTCCAGTTCAAGGCCAGCCTGAGCAACATGAGTTCTTGTCTTCAAGAAAGAGAAGAGAGGGGAGAGGAGGGAAAGGGAGGGAGGAGGGAAAGGAGAAAGGAAAGAGAGGAAAGAAGAATGGGAGAGAGAAAAACTCCAATTATACATATAAATATATTTGTATATATATTGGGGGGTATATATATGTGTGTGTATGTATGTGTGTGTATATATATATATAATTGGGTGTATATAGTCTTTGGTAGTTTCATACATGTATATAATGAAATTTAGTCATTTTTATCCCCCCATTACTCTCATCCCCCTCTCTCTCCTGCTTAAACTTACCTTCTGTTTCCCAACAAGTCCCCCTCCTTGTGTGTGTGTGTGTGTGTGTGTGTGTGTGTTTCTTTTATTTTTTAAGATGATTATACTGTATAGCTCTGACTGGCCTAGAACTCATTGTATAGACACACCTGGCTTAAAGCTACTTTTAAAACTACTCACGAAGTTGAGGCAGGAAGATTGTAAGTTAAAGACCAGCCCTGGCTACAGTATGAATTCAGAACCAGCTGGAAATTTTGTGAGATTTTTGTCTCAGGATGAAAAGTTAAATGAGAGTTGGTTGGAGCTGTGTCTCAGTGGTAGAGTTTTTATTTAGTAAGTATGAATCCTGAGTACTACAAAGTACTTTTAAATGTTTCAAGCAATGCATGTAAGTTCCTGTAATTATTATTGACTCTTTTAGTTAGCTTTCTGTTACTGTAGCAAATACTTAAGACAATCAGCTTAAAAAGAGAAAGGCTTATTTTGGCTATCAATTTTACAGGTTTCAGTCCATGGTTGGCTGACCCTGTTGCTTTAGGGCCTGTGGTGAGGCAACACATGATAGTGAGCACATGGCAGAGCAAAGCCACTCACCTCATAGTGCAAAAGAGAGAAAGGAAAGAAGGGGCCAAGGTATTCCTTTCTCGCATGCCTCAGGTAATCTGGAAGACCTCTCACTAGGCTCCACCTATTAAAGGTTCAAACCAGGGTGAGGAACAAGTCTAAGGCTAGAAAGATTTGATAAATTTATCAGTCAGCTAGCAGAATACAAATTTGGAAGTGCTATCATGAGAAGGGAATGTTTATTCTAGAAACCTTAGATAAATAGCTGCACTGGCACCTTGCTGGGATAGTAGCCACCTCCATCTACTGCTGTCTTCTTCATTCTCTTCCTTGGCATGATTGCTTTATTTAGTTGTTAGTCTACTATCTCATCTTTACTTTAAAACTAAGTGTTTGATACCTTTTTGCCCTGTGCGTCAGAAACTGTTTTATTTTTTACATTGTTTACAAATTCTGTCAGGAACCATCTCTCCCCCCCTCACCCCCTAACCCACATGCCTCTACCTGCTAGTGCTGAGATCATAGGCATGTACCACCATACCTGTCAGATTCTTTTTGAACTCTATGTAACAGGCTGGACTTGATGGCACAGAGACCAGCCTGCCTCTGCCTCTCAAATGCTGGGATTAAAGGGGTGTGCCACCATTCCTGGCAACTTTCACTTTTGATCCAAAGTGCTTCTGAAGCTTCATACCAACAAAAATGGGTTTCAAGCTGTTTGTCTAATCAAATGTCAAATCTTTCCCTACTCTTATCACAAGGATTTTATTCCTTCTTACTATTGTAACAAAATCTTCTTTCTCGGGTGGCTATTAGATGTGCCTCTTAGGAAGCCTTTTTCACACCTGTGCTGTTTCACAATCTGAGATAACCTCTGACACAGGACACTGCAGATCTGTGTGAAATTCTGCAGGATGTCATTAAGAGCTATTCTTCTTTGCTAAAGCTCTAAGTTTTTGCTTTCCCCAAATGATGGAGGAGAGGCAAATTTCAGGCCTCTAGCAAGCAGAAGCTCTTCTCTTGTAAGATCTACCTGTAACTCTTCCAAGTGAACTGCTTGAGTACAAGGCCTCCTTCTCTTGGGCCCAGTTACTAAAAGACTCGTCTGGTGCCAGTATGCCATTCTTTTGGCAGGAGCTCTGCTTGCCCAAAAGGGACATATATTTGAATGACCCTAGAATCACACAGGAACTTTTGGGTGACAAAAATACTGATCCAGAGACATAGCTAAGGTAGAAATGACCAGATTATATTTTGACTAGTGTTTGCTTATTTTCCAGGAAATCTGTTGGAGCATCATTACTAAGATTGTATAGTTATTTCCTAGAGAAAGTTAAGTACTCATTCAGAATTGTGTTCATTTTCCTTGTAGTGAGTTGATGGTTTTTGTCCGTCTTGCCAAAATATGTTGATAGAGCTCCTATGGCATTTTTTTAGTCTACTATAAACAAGGTCTGTTACAGCGTTTTCATGGCCAACCTGAGCTGCACAGCAGGTTCCAGGCCAGCCTGAGCTGCATAAAAAAGGGGGGTCTCAAATAAATAAATAAATAAATAAATAAATAATAACTAATTAATTAAAATTAAAAGTAACAAAATCTCAAGTGTCCCTCAAGAGGCCCTAGCCCCCTTTGGAGATTATTTTCTCACCTTCAGAAACTAGTGATTGTGTCATGCTGTAAAGAGCTTTGGAAACAGCCTGGAAGATATAAATTCTCCACTCAGCCACTTTACCAACTGTGTGATCTTGATGAAGAAAGGTTACTTGCCCTCTCTAAAGTCTAGTTTCTTTGTCTCTAAAATAGTTATTGATGTCAGCTTGCAGGGATTTTCCAACTATTACTTAACATGCAACGCACCTTACCAAGGGCCGTTACATATTAGTTACTCAGAAGCTATGTCCAGTTTTCTTTATTAAATCACCCTCTAGCTCTAGTTAGTGGCTCATCTGAAGTGATGCCTCCAACTAATGTCTTAAATGTTGTTTCCCTCTCTGTCCCTGTCTGTCTCTTTCTTTCCTGTCTCTCCGTCTATCCATCCATCCATCCATCCATCATCCATCCATCATCCATCCATCCATCCATCCATCCATCTATCTATCTGTCTGTCTGTCTATCTATCTATCTATCTATCTATCTATCTATCTATCTATCTATCTATCTATCATCTATTGTGGTACTAGGAATTGAACCCAGGGCCTCACTTTTAAGCACTTTACCCCTACATTCCTCTCTCTCTCTCTGCCCGACCCCTCTTTTGAGGCAGGCTCTCCCTGTAGCCCCAGCTGTCCTGGAACTTGCTATGTAGACCAGGGTGGCCTTGAGTTCACAGAGATTCAGAGATCTGCTTGCCTCTGCCTCCCAAGTGCTGGGATTAAAGGCATGCACCACCATACCTGGCCATTCTCTCATTTTAATGTTTTTAAAATTCTTTTAAAAAATTTATTTAGTATGTGTATATGCTAATACCATGGTACACATGTGGAGGTCAGAGGACAGCTTTTAGGAATTGGTTTTCTACTTCCATGATGGGGGTTCTGAGAATCAAATTCAGGTCACCAGGCTTGGTGGCAATGCTCTTACCTGCTTAGCCATCCATCTTAATGTTTTTATTAAGGTATAATTAGTATTTTTTAGACTGCACATACTTAATATATGCAATTTTATGAATTTAGTGCTGGGGCTAAAGGTGTGTGCCACCATGCCAGGCATAAACTACTGAATTAAATGTAAACCACTAAATTTTTTGCGGGGGGAGGGGGACAGGGTCTCTCCATAGCCCCAGCTGACCTGGAATTCCCTGTGTAGACCAGACTGGCCTCAACCTCACAGAGATCTGCCTGCCTCTGCCTCCCAAGTGGGACTAAAGGCGTGTGCCACTATGCCCGGCATAAACCACTGAATTTCTTTGCATTCCTTTGTACTCCATTCTACTGAACCTTCTTCCCAATCCCCAGGCAGTCAGTGATTTGCTTTCTGTTGTTATACATTAGTTTGCTTTCTCTTCATTGATTTATTGATTCATTCATTTTGAGCCCAGGCCCTTGTGTATGCTAGGCAAGTGCCCTACCACTAAACTCTATCTCCAGACTTTTTTTTGAGTTTGAGTTGCACGTGTTGTCCTTGAACTTGTGCTTTCTGCTTCAGCCTCCAGAGTAGCTGGAATTACAGGCCTCCACCATCTTAGAATTTTACATATATGGAGTTTGATAGAATATTCTCTTTCCATGATGATTTGACCATTATTGTAATGTGGAGTGATTTAGTAAATTTTCTCTCATTGTATGGTTATTCCATAATTTTTTTTATCCATTGACTTGAATATTTTGTATTTTTTTCAGTGTTTGTTAGGAATAAAACTTGTGTGAGCATTCAAGTGTAAGTCTTTGTATGAACATACACTTTAATTTCTCTTGGATAAATAACTAGAGTGATAGAGCTGGGTTTTGTTTTTTTTTTGTTTTTGAGACAAGGTTTCCTTGTAGCCCCAGCTACCCTGGAACTCACTATGTAAACCAGTCTGGCCTTGAACTCACAGAGATCCACCTGCCTCTGCTTCCCGAGTGTTGGGATTAAAGGCGTTCACCACCATACCTGGCCTCAGTGTCTTTTGACTTTTTAGAAACTACAACTGTTTTCTGAAGTGGTATATCATTTTACTCAGAACAGTGTGTGAGAAATTAAGTTGTTGGACATCTTGACCAGCACTTATTTTTGCCATCTCTTCTGTTGTAGCCATCCTGGTGGTTGTGGAATTTTATTTTAGGCTTTGTTTTGTATTTTCATAGTAAAAAATTATGTTGAGCATTTTTTTCATCTACTTATTTACCAACCATTTATGTTTTCTGCCTAAATTTCCATATATTATTTAAGCTGAAAGACTGCTAGGGACTAGGGAGATAGCTCAGTGGGTAAAGTGCTCACTTCACAAGCATGGGGATCTGAGTTTGGATTCCTGGCATCCACATAAAACCTGGGCAGGATGATGAGTATAACTCTAGCACTGGGGGAGCAGAGACAAGCAGATCCCAGGGGCTCACTGGACAGCCAGTTTAGGCAAAATGTCAAGCACCAGGTTCAATGAGAGACCTTATCTTGAAAAATAAGGTGGAGAGCAATAGAGGAAAGACAACCAATGTTGACCTCTGGCCTACATGTGTGTACACTGGCTAGCCTCCCCCGCCAGTACATGTGTTACATAGTTCTTTATGTACTGCACATATTAATCCTTTCTCAGACATTCTGGGTTTTTTGATCCTGAGGATTAAACCCAAGGATTGCATTTTATCATTAAGCCATACTCCAGCCATGATAGATGATTTATAATTTTTTTCTGTAAGTGAGAACATTTTCTGTGACTTGTCTTTTCATTTTGATCCTTTGAAAAGCAAGTACTTTTCCCTTGGTGTTTTTGTTTGGTTGATTGGATGGTTTGTTTTGTTGTTGTTGTTGTTGTTGTTTAAATAAAGTTTGATGAGTGTAGACACAGTGACAAGAAATTGGCTGTTTTTTAACAGGATGCAATCAACTGATGCTACTAATTTAAAAATGCATTTTAGAGTGGACGTGGTGGCATAGGCCTTTAATCTCAGCACTCTGCAGGCAGAGGACTGTGGATCTCTGTGAGTTCGAGGCCAGCCTGGTCTCCATGGTAAATCCAGGACAGCTGGGGCTACAGGGAGACCCTGTCTCAAAAAGACCAAAAAAAAAAAAAAATGCATCTTAGTATCTGTCTGATTAATGGTCTACAGAAGTACTGAACATGCACAAGCACTTTCGTTTATGAAGAAAACAATGCTGACTTGTATTTTAAGCAACTTTTTCTTGACTGCCTTCACTTGAAGAATACACATATTATTGGTTTAAGCTTTGACCTTTTGCTTTTTGAGAAGCAAGAGCATGTTTGAACAGCTCCTTTAACTTTTGCAAGTTGTTGTTCTTGTCATCTTTCCTCACTTTCTCATCACCTTCACCTTGAGATGCTTGGTATGAATTTTACTGATCTGATGAGTCATAGCCTAGCTGATGCAGTTCTCTTGTTTATTCCTTATGCATTAGGTAGAAGTTCTGTCTTCAGAGAACTTTCCATTTTATCTTATTCTTTTTGGTTGCACCTGGTAGTTTCTTGCTCAAGCCATGAAAGAACCATGATGCCTGGACATCTAAGCATCTCTGGCCCAACAGCATAAAATGAGAGCCAGGCAACATCTGGACAGGGTCACCAGCCACTCTTCATTGAGAAAGTGTTCTTCAAAAGTCTAAATTACTCTTTTGTATATAGAAAAGAAAGGTTTCTGAAATCCTATAACAGATTTGTGGGGTTTCTTTACCTTTTGTTGTTGTTTGCTTGATTTAAACTTTTAGTTGAAAATAACTATAGACTCACAGGAAGTTGTTTTTAAGATGTCCAAAAAGATTCTATGTACCAATCACTCATCCTTCTCCAAATGCATTCTGCATAATTTTAGTACATATCAAAATCATTAAATTGATTATAGTATAGACTTTTTTCAGCTTGCACTTATATTTTCATATGTATGTGTTCATGTGCATGCAGGCACATGGATGCATATGCTTATGGTTCTGTGTGATTTTTATCACAGTTGTAACTTCATACAACTACTCCAAAATTGAACTGGGAACTATTCTATTACTCCAAACTCCCGCATTCTGCTCCTTTAGAATTTTTCCTCTTCCTTCTGCCCCTAAATACTAACTCTTTACAACCACAAATCTGTTTTTCATCTCTATAATTACATTATTAATGTATAAATTGAATTATGTATAAATATATAACCTTTCTTTTTTTCCTTTTTTTTTTCTTTTGTCTTTTTAAATCAGGGCCTCCCTGTGCCTGTCCTGGAACTCACTATGTTCCAGGCTCACCTCGAACTCACACCTGCCTCTGCTTCCCAAGTGCTGGAACCATGCCTGGCTTTATTTTTCTTTTTAAAGGCAAGGTCTCACATAGCCCAGGCTGGCCTTGGACTTGCTAAGCTTCTGATCTTCCTGCTTCTGCTTCCCAAGTGCTAGAATTATAAATGTGCATGACCACACACACAGTTACAGTAGATAACTTTGAAGTTGATATTTCAGATGTCAGTTGTTTATTCTTTTTATTATTGAGTAATATTCTATGGTAGGGATGTTTTAGTTTCTTTAACCATTTACCTGTAGCAGGACATTTGGGTTGTTTCTAGTTTAGACTATTAAGAATAAAACTGCTATGAACATTTGTATACAAGTTTCCATTTCTCTAGGATAAAGCCCAAGAGTTCCTGGGCTTGGTGGCACATGCCTTTAATCCCAGCACTCAGGAGGCAGAGGCAGGCAGATCTTTGTGAGTTCGAGGCCAGCCTGGTCTACATAGTTCAGGAGAGCTGGGCCTACAAGGAGACCCTGTCTCAAAAAGACTGAAAAAATAAATAAAAAGCCCAAGAGTTGAATTGCTACTTGTTATAAATATATTTTTTAATTTTAAAAGAAATTGCCAAGATACTTTTCAGAATGACTATATGATTTTATATTCTTACTCATAATGTATCCATGATTTGATTTCTCAGGGTCATACTGTAAAGCCCTGGCTGGTCTGGAACTTGCTGTATAGACCAGGTTGACAACCTCAACGTTAAACTCATGGAGCTCCTCCTTCCTCTGCCACCCCAGTGCTGAGATTAAAGGTATAGGCTACCACACCCCATCATATATAATTTATTAGATTTTGAAAAAAAAATTTTTTTAAAAAAACATTTTTTTTATTTACATATGAGTATATTATTGCCTGCATGTATGTAAGTAAGTGCACCTGTGTTATGCAATGGTTTTTTGGTATTTTTGAGACAGGGTCTCTCTTTGTAGCCGTCACTGGCCTGGAACTTGCTATGTAGACCAGAGTGGCTTTGAATTCACAGACATCCATCTCTGTGTCTCTTTAATCCTCTGCTAGGATTAAAGGTGTGCACCACCATACCTGGCATTACAGGGTCTTTTATGGAGCAAAACTTTTCATTTTTATAGGTCAGCTATTTAAGTTGTTCCTCTTATGGATTAGGGCTTTGGTATTAAACTCTTAGAATTCTTCACTTAGTCCAAGAATGTCTTGATCTGTTGTGAGGTATTTTTGTATAAGGCATAAAATTATATGCCTCTTTGGTGAGGGGGCATATGTATACTTAATTGGCTCAGCACCATTTCTTTAAAAGACTATCTTTCCTTTGTTCTGTCTTTTGCCTTTCCATATAAAGTTTAGAATAAGCTTATCTTTGTCTACAGAGACCTTTCATGAGGGTTTTTTTTTTTTTTTTGAGGGAGGGGTTGTTTGTTGTTTTTGTTAATCTGTTTGTTTTGAGATAACGTTTCACTAGTTGACCTGGAACTCACAGCAATCTGCCTGCCACTGCCTCTGTGCTGGAATCAGAGGCACATGTCTGGCCATCTTTCATGAGCATTTTATTGCAGTTGCCTTAAAGAACAGGTAAGGGGGAAATTGACATCTCTGCAATGTAGAGTCTTCCAATCCATGAACATGGTAAATATCTGCAGTTATTTAGATCATTTTTTGATTATTTTCATCAGCATTTTTTAATTTTCAGCATGAAGATTCTATATATATTTCATTATGCCTACACTTAAGCATTTAATTTTATTTCATTGTAAATGGTATTTTTTTTTTAGTTTTAATGTCTACATTGTCACCATTTCAGGACTTTTTGCAAAATTGTAGTTGCAGTAGTCTAAGGATTTTGTATGCAAAGTAAGGAGAGAGATACTAAGTTGGAGTTTGAAGTCTGAGTTACAGGCCTTTGGAAGCCAGGTACAGAAACAATGTGGGCACAAGAACAAACTTGGATTTTATATTGTGGACATGTCATTTGAGCCTGTTTCTTCAAATGTCAAACAGGGATAATACCTACTATGCAAATCGTTATATGAATGCTCTGTGCCTAACACAGATCTTACTATCTTAGATATCATTTAGATATCACTTCTGCAACAGAATGATACTATGCATAGTTAGGACCCACAAATAAGAGAGGCAAATGTGCCAACTATTAAGAGTGGCAAACAATTCTTGAACCTCTTCATGGTACTAATTTTTTTAAAATATATATATA
>NW_008333884.1:3721550-3723076 GCF_000622305.1 Nannospalax galili | reverse complement strand
GCTAATAACAGATGTTTGCACATGCATCTCTAATCTCTATGTATCTGATTATTACTACTCACAGTCGGTTACACTCGGATTCTTGGCAACTGAATATGGATATAAAGTCGTCAGGTAGATTTCAATGGTAATGTTTTGCACATCTACTAATTACTAAGGAGCAAATTTTTATGCTTTGAAGAATTATTATTTTTTATCATTATTTTTTAATTTTTAATAACTACATGATTAGAAGAATATTTTATTTATTTTCACTTTATGTATATAAGTGTATTGCCTGTGTGAATGTAAGTGCACCCATGTCATGCAATGCCCACGGAGGTCAGAAGAGGGCATCAGATTCCCCTGGAACTAAAGTTACAGATGGGTGTTAGTTGTCATGTGGGTCCTAGGAATTGAACATGGGTCCTCTGCAAGAGCAGCCAGTGCTCTTACCCGATGAGCCATCTCTCCAGCCCCATGGTTCTAATTTTCAAGAATGTAAAATCTTGACATAGGTCTTGTCCTCAAGGGGCTTATAATTTTGTTGGAGAAACATACCATATATATAAAAATTCTAGGATACAGTATTACCTATTAAGTTCCAAATACATGGCATAGACAGTGAGTGTATCAGAGAACGTTCTCTTCCAGGGTTTTGTTTGCCCTCTTGTATTGTGTTCATGGAGTGACTTCTGGATACCATTGATAAAGACTATGTGGGGGTAAAGGGATATATACAGCTTTAAGGGAAAGGAGTCATGTGGGAATATGTAATTAATTTTTATACTTTCCCCAGTAAACCATCGACCCTTTTTATGATGTCATGAGGGATTCCTTAATTTTGCAGCTGCTTCCTGATTACGTCAGAGAGGAGCCTCTCACCCCACAGCCTAGAGCTGCACTCCTACAAGAATTGGAAACAAATGAAGTGCTGAATATCTAATAGCTTCCACAGGGATAGGCAGCTCAGACTTCCCAGCCCTACTCATGCAAGGTCTTCCTCCAGTATTTTTGACCCCCTAAAGTGTTTTTGTTCTGAAAAGACAGGACTTGGCCCAGAGCCCAGTGGGCGGGAGCCTGGGGACTCCTTGACACATAGTTCTCCAGGTGTTCTGCAGTCCTGAGTTTCTGCCCCTTTCCTGTACCCACTTTGGTGGGGGTTATCCTTCTTGAGTCCTCCAGACCTTTTGGAACCTGAGGAGAGTATCACAGTGACAGTCACTCTCTATTCCAGCAGCCATCTCTTCCTTCCTTCCTTCCCCTCCCAATATCATTTTCACTTCCTCTTCATCCTCCTGCTAGAGTATTTTTCACATTTATGCACTTTATTTATTTGACATTGTAAGGGCTATGAAATGTTCTACATGTAAGTTTTATGTTTGGGTGGTGTTTTGAATTACAGTCTCACGGAGCCTAGGTTGGCCTCCAACTCATATAACTGAAAATGACCTTAAATACTATCTCTGTTTCTGTCTCCCAAATTATAATCATGCTTCACTCTGCCGTAGTCACATAATTTCTTTTTTTTTTTTTTTTTTTTTTTT